>NW_024540309.1:0-253215 GCF_016647625.1 Suillus subalutaceus
AAATTTAACTGCAAAATTTCTACCGTAATAACGATGCTCTAAGTTTCCTGCTGTTGACTTTTCTGGTGGTGGGAGCCTGGTCTTTGTCAAGGGATTCGGATATTTCCGCTGACGCGGTGAACTCGAGGCCGCTGAGCCCTCTCGAGAACGGCCTTGGAAAAAAACTCAAGTCCTAGCACCCCTGACAGCGAGCTGCAACACGAATAGCTTTCCGAGACAATATTTATAAGCGAGTGACTTGATGGACTTCGCCTTGATTTCATACTACAATAAACTTGCTGCAGTCGGCCCGTCCATCAGGATTCAAACCGATTCAAGCGCTGGATGATCATATTTCCACATAGGACGGCATCATTATGCGTTCATACGGAGACTTCGCTACACGCTGACACCAATCCTTCAAATATATATGACTGCCTTGTCAAAGGACCCGAAGTCATAGCCGCTAAACCAAAATTATCGTGATGGTAACTATTATGCAGGTTCGGGAAGCTAGCCGGATGGATATTTGTTACTCTATTTTTGGCTGGTTTCGCAGTTGCATCCTCTGTTACGGACCTACGGTGATACGATTAGGGTGAGCAAGGTAGTCACAGTGCTTACTGCGGAAATTATTGAAGTTTCTGTGCTATTCTCCAGCACCGACATTCAGATGAGGTGGGTTGATGCGAACGTATTACTGAACTAAAGAGTCGAATGCGGAGACGCTTAACCTTGCTACACAGCTAGCTTTTTACAAGTTCATGTATCATTCAAGATCGTCCAGCATTTTCCAAGACTCGTTAGCTGTCTACTCATTTTGTAGATGAGTCTTACCAACTGAATTTGACAAACCTTTCATAGCTTTCATCACTATTAGTTACTAATAGAGACCTTCTCACCGAGAGCTTAGAGCTACTACGAAGAATGGTCATCGCTGTGACCAATGATATATTATATCACGTCACGCTGGTGCTTGTTATCGTTCTCCGACAACGATTTTACAGCATTTCCCTCAGGCTGATAAGTCGGACCGGCTGCAAATGCAAGAAGCTCTCGAGAACGGCATTGACAACAAGTTGCTGACGAAACTGTTAAAAGGTTTCCAAATTGAAACGCGGTGTTGTATATCACGCCCACAGCTGAAACGTCAATCGGGCTAAGCTTCGCGATCTATAGCCACAATCCGGCATGATGAGACATCATCGTGTTTCATGATTACTATTAGTACTCGTGAATGCTCACTACCCAGGTATTCAAGTTCGCCACTCACTGACCCCACTCCTTCAATATGACCATAGTCTCAAATGATCCCAACTGGTGGCCGACTATCCAATTTTATCGCGTTGAAAGCTATTATACAGGTTCGTGAAGCAAGCTGGTTGATGTTGGTTCTATCATTCAGTTCTAGTAATTGGTCCCGTAGTTGCGTCCACTGTTGCGGTGATATACGATTGGGGTGAGCAAGACACGGCCGGGTTACTGGTTACTGAGGAAGTTCCTGATGTTTCTATGTTACTCCCAAGCACTCACATTCGAACAAGAGGTAGGTGATTTCATTGCTAGAACGGCGGTCTCACTACTAATGGTTTTATAGTTTGAACTGGTCTGGGTGAGCAGTTTACGTTAGAAGGACAACCGGATGATTTACAGTATAAATTCGAGATAGAAGCGACGCTGGTCCCTCATGAGTGTCTTATATCTCGGTGTACGTACCTTACCAAGTTACAATTGGCAAGTGCGTTTACCTTAAGATATTCTAGCTGCGCTACGGCGGAATATTATACTCTGTGTATGTTTGCATGGCCAACATGTTGGCACTGCCCTGATAAGCCATCTCTTGTAACCAGCATCAATGTGCCGGGTGTGTCTCATCCACTCTTCGTTCTTCTCACATGTACTAAACTGTGGCATGTAGCAAGTATTCCGACACTTTCCGTGACAGATGCTGTGAGTAATCCGAGCAATGCGTGCCATTACCGTCCAACTCACTATTCACCCACGTAGGGGTGAGCGATATTCTCGACATTGTTAATTAAATGTAACATCTGAACAGCTGTGAGATTGGACTTAGTCCCCTACAATGCTCAATACTGATTGTGTTTGTCAGGCACTGTTTTTGATTTCGAACAATGGTGGATGTTTACCATCGCAAATATCATCCTAGGCGGTGAGCTACTTACTTCAGTGCATCACTAGTGTCATTAGCTTGGCTGAAACATTATGCAAGTGATCATGATTACTCGGTTGCATGCCATGTATCAACGATCGAGAAAGATGCTCATCTTTCTCGTTGTATTCTTCCTTACCGTGACGATTACCAGCGGAGTAATCACGGTAATACAAAGCTCGCATCTTACAGGAGGTAAGCTTTGGTGATGCACGAAGGACTTCAGAGAGTCAGGCTCACAAGACAAATAACAGAGGAACTCGTCCTCTCCGGTACCTATCAGTGCGATTATGGAGGAAACAGCATACTTCTATCAGCCACCACTTGGATACTCGGCACTGTATGGGAAGCCCTCGCATTGTATCTTGCAGTCCGGATCGCTATAAAGCATTTCCGTGAACGACTATCAACAGGATCGATCATTGAGGACTGTTTCACGGTATTAATAAAAACTCATGTATTTTACTTTGCAAGGTGAGCTCGTGATTTTTCGGAGTGATATATCTTTTTAACGCTGAAGTTCCACGCGTTCTAGCTTTGCTGCCGTTGCTTCCTTCCGCATTAGCTTCCTCTCTCCAGACCTCCCGGTACGCTCATCCATGACTGACTTACATGTGTCTGACTGCTCAATTGTGCAGAACGGAAGTTCCGAGGCAGATGAGCTTTATTACGGTGTTTCGCTAATCTCCGCGCTCTTGCAGATGTTTTTGCTGGGACCCCCGCCTCGTCCTTAGCGTTCGAGAACACAGCACTAAGCTCGTGGCTGACTCTGACGAAGCAACAGGCATGACTTCAATTGCTTTCCAGGAGCGCGCACCCGTGTCGACTGGTGGCGGTGTGTAATGAGGGAAATGCTCCATGACATTCAAGTTGACATCTTGGCGTCGGTGTATTGCAGGGAGGTTGAGAATACTGTTTGGATTTCGGAGTTTCGTCATTGTACTGATGATATGCGTTCTCAATTATGTTTGAAAAATAGCCTTACCATACTATGTTTGAGAAACCCAATAGGTATAGTAATTTAAACTGGCCAGGCGCCCATCCCTGAGTGGTGAAGCAGCAGTGTCATCTTATCTTCAGTACACGCTCGGTAGGACTAGTACTTGGGAAATTTCTGCCTGTTTGTTTTCGAACTTTGACACTAGCTACACCAACTCGAGCAGTCTGTACAACGCGAAGCAAATGATGCTTTTATTCGTGTTTGTATTCGATGTACAGTATAAGATGTGGCATTCATTGAAAGAACGTTCACACGAGAGGAGAGTTGACTTGGGTGAGACTTAGGAATCGAACAGGGTAAACTGGCCGAACTAAGCGACACTGTATTAGGCCGAAAGGGGTCAACTACTCTATCAATATATCAACGCACTTAAAGTTTATATCCTGTAGAGTAAAGTAAGGAATGTGATGGAATAAGAGAGAGAGAAAAAGAATGGGATAGAGCTAAGTGCGTGCCAACAGCTGCCAACGAGAATATTGGTATTGGTAACCAATATTGGACGATGGCTTTTAGCGAGCGTTACAGATGTTCTAGAGCAAAACGAACATAACAGCGTACATCGTAATGAATATCGACTGTGAATGAAGACTGAGACGGAAGTGAGCTTTCGGAGAATCTTTCTCTAGAATCCAAACAAGAGCAATTGCGAGGCAGGAACTCCCTACAATGAATAGATTGTGGAGGAAGGCCATCATAACAACTGCTTGAACGGCAGTCAAGACTATTCGGGTAAGGGGACACCCCAGAAGGATAGGTATGGTCGGGATTCCAGTCTTCTTGTCCTCGTCATAGTCACGCAAATCAGCCATAATCTTTGGAAGACCTTAAGTTGGGAGTTCATTCATATGAAGAAAATTGTCTTACACAATGACAAATGCGATTGACCATCGACCAAATCATAGTCTCAATGATCGTCCATGGAGGCGCATTATGGGCTGATTGCCATGATACCTGCAGTGCTGAGTGGACGACGAGGAATGGCCCACAACTATCTTCAAGTCAAAATAACAAACCATCAGAATGCGACAGCACATACCTCCGAATGATACCATCCAATATAGCCTTTACGCCAGGAACTCGTTTGATGATGAATGGTTTCTTGGATCTGGTTGAATCATATTCTACTTCTTGATCATGATTTGCCCGTATGAATCTCTTCAATACCCTGTCGATCCACTGAAGATCAAGCGGCGTCACCCACAGAAAAGCGGGAGCAGTAAAAAATGCGGTGGTGAATGTCACTTCTGATGGACTTCGACATAAAGCCATCACAAGCAGCGACGCATTTAACGCCAGAAGAATACGGGAAAGATGGAACAGGGGGGTAAACCGCTTCACGGCAGCCGCACCCAGGGCACCAATGTCAACTTCTTGATCCTTCAGGTGGTCGACACTGACAGTAAGAAAGTCACATGTGAAGCATACAGTGATCTGTTACGCTATGTAATCAGAAAGATTGTAAGGCCTGGAATCAACAAACAGAGGGCTTACCGGCCTCCAGTCAATCTGTCCAGCGATTTCATAGGACAGGAAGGCAGAGAGCACAGCAGTGCTCATCGCCACGATGATGGGCTGCAGGATCACATAGCCAACGAAGGTTGAAACTGTTGGCGTAGCCATCTCGTTGAAGGTAGGTTCTCCAAGTCTGCAAGCCCGCTAAGAGGGTGTACAATGGAGTCGTAGCCTTGTAGGTGACCTTTTATCATTCCTAAGAGCTTCGGGCTCCAGAATAGGATAAATGTACAACGTACCCCACTTACAGTAGAGGTCAAGACCTCATCACACCGATCTTCACCTCTGGAGTCTGCTGTAACTGAGCTAATGCTCGTACCTTGCCGAGCAATTTCGGAGTGGTACAGTGTGTGAAAGCATCGTTCGATTGCCTAAAATGACTCATCAGCTTGTCGACACAAGAAGGTTTGGAATTATAGTTGAATCTGAAGAACGTTTCTAAATCCAACGGAAGAGCTCGAGGCATTGCAGTCCCTTGACGAGCGCTGGTGAAAAATTCTTGAGGGGACTTTCGGATTGGACAGTTCAAGTTGTCCGTTGTACGTTGATGTGGCATAAGGAGGCACCACAGTCCGCGAGCACTAGTGAAAATTTCTTTCGGATTGGTTACTGTCATTCACGGTAAATTTGCAGGGTAAATTTGCCTGGTGCAAATTCCCGGAACCCTAATGTCGAAACATAAGGAGGCACCGCTAGCCAAGGTTCAGATAATCGGCTCATCACAAAGCGTCCAAATCAGCGCATATAGAAACAAGGTAAGTATACAAGGGATGCGTGAAGTGCAAGAGCGGTAGTCTTGAACGGCCCGGACGACACACTGGCAAGTACAGCCGATATCGCTGTGTGAGTGTTTAATTCATACAAGTTAGATTTCGATGTCGGCGGTCTGACGTAGTTATTCATTTCGAAGTGCACTTCTGTTTTGAACACCGCGGCCCGGTGTCCGTGCGATCTTTGAAGTAGTGCGGGGTTGTAATCAAGTACGAAACCACAAGTCCTCTAGCAAGTTTACATAAGGCTTCTAGCAACTTTCAATGCGAGATGACTGATGTGATCAGCCTGCTCACATTTCCAGACACATCCAAGGCATTCACGGCCTACCGGTCTACAGTAGTCGACGTTGACGATCGGTCAGCATCTCATCCACGCAAAACTCCACGCTTGGACGCCGACTCTGACTCTGGTTCTGCGTCCAGGTCGCGCGATAGTGCCAAAGGCAAGAACGTCGACAGAGGTGGCCCAGTAAGTATTCAGGTGCACGGTTTTGCAGGTTCGCATTTCATTTTGTTCTCGGGGTGTGGCGCTCACGCGAGGATAATGGTCATTGTAGGCGGTGTGGTCGGATCTGCGTTGAACAAAGCTTATGATAACTTGTCTGCGCGGCTATCGCGCAGCATCAGGGCACTCTTGGAGAAGGGATCTGATCAACTGAGTTCAACGTATGAGGGTGTCTACACTGCATGTCGTGGCGTCGTGTGTGTTGCTGGGAGGGGCGAGGGCCTGTATGAGATGTTGAAAGTCGAGATCCATAAATGCGTCAATCGGCTGGCAGAAGAGCTCGAGAAAACCAATAAGGAGGGTGTAGAGTGGATTGGACAGTTTGTCGAGACGTGTGCATGGTTTGAAGGACAAGTAGTGAGTGACATACAGCGAGTTTGGGGATTCGTTAGGTTATTGATTCATGGATTCACGTCAAGGCACTCCTGGAATCGCTTCTTACCTACCTAGATCGTGCTTATGTGCTCAAGAATCCTAGTCTTCCTTCTATTCAGTAAGTTTTCCTCCACGGGAGTTATTTAAATATGCTGACGCTCAGAACTTCAGCGACCTCGCATTCACTCGCTTCAGAGAGCGCATATTTAGCGGTTATTTCATCGTGGACAAGCTTCAGAAAGGAATCTCCACATGGGTTACATGGGAAAGGAACGAGGGGTATGTTCTTTGATGCTCATCCCATCTGTCCGTGCCTGCACAAGACACTCACTCATCAACCAGGCAAGTACATATCCACCGCCCCTTCCTCAAAGAGCTCGTCTCCCACCTTGTCACACACTACGTATACGACGCCATCTTTGAGCGACACTTCGTCGAGCAGACTCGGGAGTACTTCTCAAAAGAGTCGTATCAGATGGTCGAGGTCGAGAAAGCTAAGGCGAAGGTGTTCCTCGCGCACTGCAACCAGCGGACGAATGAGGAGCAGGGTAGAGCGAGGGATGTGATGTCTGATGGTACGATCGCGCTTGTAAAGGATGCCGCCATTCGGGCGCTGTTCGAGAAGAGGCTGGAGTGGATGGCTAAAGAAGGTTAGTGTGACTGAGTTCATGGAGTCGTCGTGTTGAAATCATTATGCAGTGTTCACGGAATGTAAGGGTACGACTGATCTCAAGAAAGCGTATGCGCTGTTTGCATCAGTAGACGGCCTGCCCGTGCTTTGCCGGGAGTTCAAGGCTTATGTCCAGGCAGGTGTCTTGTCATCTCTTTTCCCGAGCTCACGCTGATATATTCATGCTCTAGAGAACAGTTCAAGATATCGTGAAAGATGCATCCAAGGATGACGAGATGGTCAACCGTCTCCTCGAATTCAAGTCCTTCGCGGACTCAACACTCAAGGAAGCATTCGTCGATTCCTCCACTAAGCAAAACAACCAAGACTTTGCCTACGGGCTCATCGATGCGTTCACCAAGGGGTTCAAGGCGCGGCGCAATAAGCCTGCTGAGCAGATTGCAAAGCATGTCGATAGACTCATGCGCCATGGACAGCGGGGCGTGTCGGATGCTGCGTTTGAGGCATTGCTGGATGCCGCCCTTGCGCTTTATAGGTTTACAGATGATAAGGATGTGTTTAGAACATTTTATCATCGGGCGTTAGCGAAGAGATTGTTGCTGGAACGCAGTGCCTCTGACGATTTTGAGAAGGCCATGCTCAAGAAACTCAAAGAGAGTACGTGATAGAGTGCCTTTTGTTTTTGATGTCGCGTGCTGATCGTTATTGGGCAGAATATGATCCAGAGTTTGGGATGGGAGATCATATGTTCAACGACCTTGCGCTGTCGCGAGATATCATGCGGGAGTACCACACTCGTATCGGGCATGATAGCTCTGCGCATAAGCTCTCTGTTATGGTTTTGCAACGCAGCTTCTGGCCGTTCCCTAAGCGAACGAAAGGCGTGGACTTGCCTTCTTCGGTGAGCGATGCAGTTTCCGGTGTTCCGGTGTGCTTACATATGACAATGACATAGATGCAAGCAGATCTGGACAATTACGCGACTTTTTACAAGCAAAAACATCAGGGGCATAAACTCGATTGGGATCATTCACTTGGGACAGCTACGGTAAAGGCGAGGTTTGTGGCTGGTCCTAAAGACCTTACGGTCAGCTTATATCAAGCTATCGTGCTACTTCTCTTCAACGAGGAGACAGAGATCGCGTACAAACACATCTTAGAGGAGACGCGTATGGGCAAGTATCAGTCGTTGTTCGCGACTGTTATAAGATACTGACGTGGGTCTCAAAATAGACGACGGGGAGCTAAGGAGGACATTGCAGAGTCTGGCGTGCGCGAACAAGAAGGTGTTGAAGAAGCGTCCAGTAGGGAAGGACGTGAACGATAACGACGTCTTTTACTTTAATCTGGAATTCACCGATCCGCGGGCAAAGGTGCACATCAACTCTATTCAGGCGAAGGAGACGGTAGGTTTCTCTTCTTCTGGTGAAGCGCATCTACACATCTGATTCGGTTGGTTGTCCTGCTTAGGCTGAGGAAAGTCAACGGACTCAATCGCACATCGAGGGAGACCGCAAGCACTATCTGGATGCAGCGATTGTGCGGATTATGAAAGCGAAGAAGGAGCTTTCGCATGAGCAGTTGAAGAATGAGACGATTGATGCTGTGAAGAGTCACTTTGTGCCGGAGGTGAGCGTTATTAAGCAGCGGATTGACGGACTCGTCGAGCAGGAGTATTTGAGACGGGATGAAGAAGATCGCAATTTGTACATTTACGTAGCGTAGGAACGCATGATGTGTATTGACGACGTGATATAGTTGCATCATTTGTTGATCACCGTGGCTCATGTCTGTCTATTGAGGGTCATTTAACATCTGCGTATGCCTGAGGGGTCACGAGGAAAGGCACTTTCCTTTGTTGACAGCGTCTTTTTGGATGACGATGAGAGGGAACTATTGACCGAACAGTGTTCAACATCTGTCTGGGCTCTGTCGTATCATGCAAATGGTCCGCTGAGACGGGTCTAAATCAGCGAACGGGTTCAACCGGACCATCTGCGTTGTCCAACATAGTCCTCAGAAATTCGGATATTTTTCGATGGAGGTTTTCTAAGCATCGGTAAGCTGTTTGCAGACTAGCGAAAAAATGATGGCTTACTGGCACGGTCAACCGCTTGGATATATTCTTCATTTGCGTCTTGCATTTGTTGTTCCAGTGCTTGAAGTCGATTTGCCTGTTCCATAGTTACATTTCAGCTGTATCAAAACTGACGCGCGCCTGACCTGCTGTTGTTCTGGTTCAGGGACGGGTAATGACTGGATGAGATATTCGATTTGTTTTGCCTTTACGATAAGATCCTGAACAAGCTCGTTCTTGTTTGCTAAAACTTCGTTTAATTGCCACGGCTGCGCGCATGCATGGTCACGCACCTTCGAATAATTCTGGGGGATCGTACTTGTCCGTATTGCGAATCTTTGTTATGGGTATCTCCTCGCTGACTTGTAGGAACGTAGACCTGGCGGTGAGGTAGGCGATGGTGCTTGACATGATTGTCAGGAGCTGAAACGAGCTGCTTAAACATTTAAATTGGTTTAAGAGGGAACAGAACCCACGCGTTGGATCTCATCTTGAAGTTGGGTGATACGGTCCATGTGCGAGAGTTCCTGCAGCATGGCGCTGCCGGAGGGGCAGGGAGCTTGTGTGGCGAATCGGAATGTCCTTTGTCCTTGGTTGTACGTTTGACAGTTTGGATCGTGACGCTTACTCATCATACTCACACTTAAGCTTGATTTGCTACGACCATCATGGGGAATGATGGAGGCAGCATTCCGGACAGACGCGACCTCGTAAAGAGCAAAAAGAAGGCAGAACAAGCAGACAAGGCAAATCAGACTCGTGCTGTATGGTTTTTCTGTGCTCTTTCAAAGGTGAGCATCTTTTGTTTCGGCGGTTGAATGCTTCTGATGGACTTTCTAGCGTCCCTTGCAAGAACCTATCGTGTCTTGTGCTCTTGGGAAACTGTATAACAAGGATGCTATAATTGAGCATCTGCTTGATAAGACTGCCTATGGAGATGCGGCGAAAATATGCGGACACATACGTTCATTGAAGGTGCGTGACAGCTCTGGTATCACCACTAACATTTAACTGACCCATATTTCAACAGGACATTAAACTCCTTAAACTAACCCCAAGATCTCCACCTCCTCCGCCTAATTCATCTGCCGATGTCGCCAAGTTCGTGTGCCCGCTCACGTTCAAGGAAATGAACGGCGGACAGCCCTTCGTTTACATCTTGACTTGTGGATGCGTTTTCTCTCAGTCTGGTCTGCGTACCGTCCTTGGTTCATCGCCTTCGAACGGGAACACCGCGGCTGCAGAAAGTTCAGCTGCCGAGGATGAACAGCTAGAAGTCTGTCCACAATGCGGGACCAAATTCTCTAGGTCGTCTAACATTTTCATGATCAACCCACCCTTGGAAGAGGAGGAACGTATGTACGCTGCGATGGAACTTCGTCGTTCACTAGAGCCTGTGAAGAAGTCAAAGAAGCGTAAGGCCGGTGTGGATGTTGTGGCTGACGAGGTCGCTACCAAGAAGAACAAAGCATCCCCGGAGGGTCACTCGCCTTCTCCAGCGCCGGGTTTGAACCCGAAGATATCTGCAGCATCGCGATCTCTTGCTCAGAGTCTTGCTGTGGAAGAGGCGAAGAGGAAGGCTGGTATGAGCGATGCGGTCAAGTCGTTATACCGCAGCAAGAACGATGCTCCTAGGAAGGAAACATTTATGACTATGGGTACTTTTACAAGAGTGAGTCTTTCCTTTGCTCGTCGCATTGGTTCGCGACACTAACTTGGGTTCTGTGCAGTATGCGTAAATACCGACTTTTATCGGGTGTAGCTCACAGATGCAGTGTGTGTATGATACTGTATTAATTTATAAATTTTGTATGATCCTTAGATGTATAGGTTCTGGCCACTAACTTTTTCAGCTTTAGCAAGGATCAGATCCTTCCAGGTGCGATGAATCAGTGAGTCTCGTAATTTGGAAAACAGATACGACAAACAAATAGTTTGGCTCTTCAGGATGGCGTCCTGCTATCTCAAGAACTCATTCGACTCTGCCGATTGTTTTCAGACCCCTTCCCCCAACGGGCGCATTTTCCCCTCCGACGTGCAGTCAATCGCCTCAGAATTGACTTCCACAGCCTCGGCATTTATATACTATGATACAAGAGGGTTGGCGCCGCCATTGAGGTTCTGTACCATCCCGCAGAATGCCAGTTCATTATCTACAAACTACAATTGGTCGTTGTTCATCCGTTCCAAAATGTCCATCACCGCAACCCGCTCAAACAACGTTGAGTTCCTTGTGCCTAGTGCTTGTACGATGAATTTGTCCCTCGATGTCGGCGACATACGAAACAGTTGATGAAAATGCTCGTCCGTGCAGAAGCCAGCTTGGACGAGGGCTGGATGAAAACGAAGAAGGCTTGGTGTTGCTGAATCTAAGTGGGTGGACAGGAGAGCTACACGTGACGAGGCGTTCGCCCGAGTACGCCTGCCGCCTAGGCGGAGTTGTGGAGAGACGCGAGAACGACTAGTAAACTGGCTTCGACGATAGCGACGCTGTAAGATATGTTGGACAATAAAATTTGTAGTGGAATAGGAAATCCAAACCGGTGCACTCCAACCCAGTTTCTGCTGCTTGTCATACATTAGCACAATCTGTTAACAATCCTCAGAAGATGGTTAAAATCACCTGTTTTTCCATCAATTCACGACGTCGGAAATACACGTTACGAACCAGTACATCAACGGCCCAGCCGTCTTCGTACTGTGTCAGGAACGATAATTCTGCGTCCAATAGAACCTGCAATCCAGATCTCAGACTCGAACATGCCGGCGCTCTGTCAAAATACAATAGAATATATCTCACTTCGCGTTTTAAAAAATCCAAGCGAGATTGAGGCAGATCCCCGTACAGTCTGGATAAGTCCAAATGTCGAATGATCAAGTCTCGAATTCTTCTCTTAATAGGGGAAATAAGCCGGGCCTCCAACACGACACGAATTTCAACAGGAACTCGCCTTGGCATGCCTGAGGGTATATCGGTTGATACGTAACGCTGAGTCGAAACAACGCACAGGAGTTCGAGATTGAAAAAGTTTTCTGAAGGTTGCCTGCGGAGGGCGCTTGATAACGAAGAAGTCTATGTATGGCGATGCTACTCAGTCATCGTTATCGTGATGATAAGTTAATTGTTGATTCGAATAACAACGATGCACAAAACCCACATATTCTGGAGTTGCCTGTGCTCTGCGTAGACCAGGTGGAGGAAGACATTCTTCAGTAGGTCTGTCTGCAGCATCTGCTCAACGATTGTCAATTTATCATGATGGTCTTTGATGATCCGGCTCGTGTGGAGTCTTCATTCACCATAACATTTGACGCATCTCAGCGGCATGTGCCCCCGTCCTCTCGGTTTCTTCTCCTATTAAGGCTGTCACCGATGAGTAAAATGGGATATAAAATACCTAAATGTATACGACTTGCCTCGATCCCCGTTCTTGCGGCCGCCGATGTTTAATGTCCGATATGAGAGACCTAGTTGTTATGTCAGATTTTGCCTATCTTTGAGGAATCGAGCGCGATAACTCGAACGCGAGTTGAGAACCTTCGATTTTTACTGCTGCCGGACTTCAAAGTGTCTCTGATACCTCTGATAACTCCTTCAGTCACACCGCATATCCCCTTCCATCCACCCTCGTGTCAGTGATCAATTAATCACCCAATGGCAAGTACTAGTACTGGTAGAGTGAGGCAGGTGCGAGTCGGAGTGAGTCACCAGTGAGGCACGTGAATCTCAATCGATCAAATGCAACACAGACGAATTTTTCTAATCGGGAGGAAATGTTCTTTCCTATAAACCGTGACAACTTGGATTATTCTTTCTTAATCTGCGTGAGTCTAGTAGTGCAATCAGCGGGATTGCAGCCTGTGACTACAGCCACATTGTGAGTCACTGCAATCATACTTGCATCACTGCCTACCAGGTTCGGGGAATTGGGGCAAATGTTTTCGTAGCTACTGAGCCTTACAATCACCGTATACAGGGTCATTGAAAACTGGGTTGTCTAGTGTCGTTGGGACATGAATGTATACAAATATGTACAATGTGTAGGCTTGGGATCCATCTCCAAGGTCCCTCCTCTTCACTCACGACAACCAACTTGCTAAGGTTCGGGGAATTCTGTCTACAAAGGGTTGTATAACGTGTCACGTACGATATGCAGGATTGCAAACACCGCTTGGTTCATTTCCGACGTTTTGATGGGCTATTAGAGGTGTCCGATTCGAGTGCGCTGTTGCTATTGACCAGAAACTCATCCGAAGTTCGTTTTCTGGATGTGTCAACATGGAGTACAGCGATGTTGGACCTCGGAGAGGGGAAAGAGTTGGGACCGATGGCTGACAACCGTTCATTATATTAGGCTGTGCGTCGAAGGTTCAAACTGAGGATGAGAGTGAATTAAAAGAGGCTTCACAAAATGAAAAAAAATCAAACCTGAAGCAAGGCAAGATTCTGCCCCTCGGATAAATATCAAGACAAGACCGCAGTCCTTCAAACACCACTGCCGTTCGAGCCAGGAAGGGAGGTGACACTTCCAGAAAACCCGGAATATATGTTTGAGAGTGTCGTCCCATAGATTTGGAGCACGCGACAGGTGAACAACCCAGTTTTGAGATGCATACTTGAGAGCGCCGGAAGATGATTGACTTCGTTCCTGTGCCTCGTTTGCAAAATTTATAAAGAGATTCATGGCACGGATGATCTCTCTGTCAGGAATTTCTGGCGATGCAGAGGTGAAATGACGTCGGGGTATCAACGCCAGGAACGTCGGAAACATCAAGAAATCCGGTAAGCTTTTGAGCTGCCGGACTACTTTGAAGGTTGGCAGTAAAGCCAATTCTGGAGCAATGATATAGTTGCTGATTGCTTCCAACGTACTCGAGAATTCTTCCATAGTCGCCCATACAAACCCCGCAGGAGTGGATTGCCACGCTTGGCCATGGGGCGTCTGGAGCCAGTCTCGTCCTCCGACGGTCTGGAGCCAGTCTTGTCCTCCGACGGTCTGGAGCCAGTCTTGTCCGTCCTGAGTCTGTAACCAGTCTCGTCCTCCATCTGTCTGGAGCCAGTCTCGTCTTCGCTCGGTCTGCAGCCAGTCTGGACCTCGCTCGGTCTGCAGCCGGTTTTGTCCCCTCCAGGTCTGCAGCCAGTCTCGTGCTCCCTCGGTCTGCAGCCAGTCTCGTCCTCTCCAGGTCTTCAACCAGTACCTTCCTCCGTCGGTGTGCAACCAGTATCCTCCTCCCTCGGTCTGCAGCCACTCTTGTCCTCCCTCGGTCTGGAGCCAGTCTCGTGCTCTCCAGGTATGTAGCCAGTCTCGTCCTTCCTGGGTCTGCAACCAGTCTCGTGCTCCCTCGGTCTGCAGCCACTCTCGTCCTCGCTCGGTCTGCAGCCAGTCTTGTCCTCGCTCTGTCTGCAACCAGTCTCGTCCTTCCTGAGTCTGCAGCCAGTCTCGTCCTCCCACGGTCTGCAGCCACCACTCTCGTCCTCCCACGGTCTGCAGCCACTCTCGTCCTCCCTGGGTCTGCAGCCACTCTTGTCCTCCCTCGGTCTGTAGCCACCACTCTCGCCCTCCCGCGGTCTGCAACCGCCAGTCTCGTCCTCCCTCGGTCTGCAGCCACTCTCGTCCGCCCTCAGTCTGCAGCCAGTGTCGTCCTCCCTCGGTCTGCAGCCATTGCCGTCCTCTCCAGGTCTGCAGCCAGTCTCGTCCTCCCTCGGTCTGCAGCCAGTCTCGTCCTCTCCAGGCCTGCAGCCAGTCTCTTCCTCCCTCGGTCTGCAGCCAGTCTTGTCCTTCCTCGGTCTGCAGCCAGTCTCGTCCTTCCTGGTTCTGCAGCCAGTCGCGTCCGCCTTCTGTCTGTAGCCAGTCTCGTCCTTCCTTGGTCTGCAACCACTCTCGTCCTCCCTCGGTCTGCAGCCAGTCTCGTCCTCCCTCAGTCTGCAGCCACTCTTGTCCTTCCTCGATCTGCAGCCACTCTTGTCCTTCCTCGGTCTGCAGCCACCACTCTCGTCCTCCCACGGTCTGCAGCCAGTCTCGTCCTCCCCAGGTCTGCAGCCAGCCTCGTCCCCAGGTCTGCAGCCAGAATCGTCCTCCCCAGGTCTGTAGCCAGTCTCGTCCTCCCCAAGTCTGCATCCAGTCTCGTCCTCCCCAGGTCTGCAGCCAGTCTCGTCCTTCCTCGGTCTGCAGCCACTCTTGTCCTCCCCAGGTCTGCAGCCACTCTCGTCCTTCCTCGGTCTGCAGCCACTCTCGTCCTCCCTCGGTCTGCAGCCACTCTCGTCCTCCCTGGGTCTGCAGCCAGTGTTGTCCTCCCTCGGTCTGCAGCCAGTCTCGTCCTTCTTCGGTCTGCAGCCAGTCCCGTCCTATCCAGGTCTGCAGCCAGTCCCGTGCTCCCTCGGTCTGCAGCCACCACTCTCTTCCACCCTCGGTCTGCAGCCAGTCTCGTCCTTCCTCGATCTGCAGCCAATCTCGTCCTCCCCAGGTCTGCAGCCAGTGTCGTCCTCCCTCGGTCTGCAGCCGCCAGTGTCGTCCTCCCTCGGTCTGCAGCCACTCTCGTCCGCCCTCGGTCTGCAGCCAGTGTCGTCCTCCCTCGGTCTGCAGCCAGCGTCGTCCTCCCTCGGTCTGCAGCCAGTCCCGTCCTTCCTCGGTCTGCAGCCAGTGTCGTCCTCCCTGGGTGTGCAGCCAGTGTCGTCCTCCCTGGGTCTGCAGCCAGTCCCGTCCTTCCTCGGTCTGCAGCCAGTCTCGTCCTCCCTCGGTCTGCAGCCAGTCTCGCCCTCCCTGGGTCTGCAGCCAGTATCGTCCTCCCTGGGTCTGCAGCCAGTCTCGTCCTCCCTGGGTCTGCAGCCAGTCTCGTCCTCCCTGTGTCTGCAGCCAGTCTCGTCCTGTCTGGGTCCGCATCCAGTCTCGTCCTCCCTTGGTCTGCAACCAGTGTCGTCCTCCCTCAGTCTGCAACCACTCTCGTCCTCCCTCGGTCTGCAGCCACTCTCGTCCATTCGTGGTCTGCACCCAGGCACACCCGTCCATGGTCCCCAGCCAATGTTGTAAATCTAAGGCACGATCTCCCCGAAGCCATAACATACAGGTGAGAACTGACAGTGGCTCTGGTGGCCGAACAAGGAACGTTAATGTGTCTTTTAACCTATGGGGGTCCTCAGGTTGCATAGCTTGGCTCTGCTTCTTCAGTTCTGAGAGCGCATCTAAGAGGGCCGTGCTTTTTGGAATCTCTTTTATCATCAAGCGGAGAGACGAATGTGCGAGTAGGGAGTGGGGTGATGTGATATGGCGTACTTGAGGGAGGCCACAGTTTGAGGGGTCGGAAACGTAGTCGCGAACGGATGAGTGATAGATATTCACAGGGAGAATTCTATCTGTAGGGATATCCACGACAGACCGTAGCTGTATCAGAGTTGTCTGCACATCTCTGCCCAAACCAGGGCCAAGAAGTGACGAGATTTGCGAGATGGGAAGAGGGTCTGCGAGCGCCGCGACAATGGACAAGTGCAGGTATGCTCGCGTGGGGTCGGTACATGTGGAGAGGATACGGTCGTATAACTTGTACACCTCCGTTCCTGGCAGCAGCTCGCTCGTCAGCTTCAGCATCAGCTGCAACCGATCGCGGGGATCCTTGTCTTCATCGTCGATAATAAACTTCACTATTATAGACGCCACGATGAAACGTCTGCCAGCGCGGCTTGCCAGCTGCACGAGTTCATCCCTCGTTGGCTGAGGGAAATCGGGATGGCGCCTTGCCAGCTTTGCGAAGGAATGCTGCAAGAAAATATAGATATCTGTGTCGACATCGGCGCCGTCGAGCGAGATGATGGCAGCAACGCCCTCCCCAGAAGTTCTCACTGGGATTTCGCACAACAACGGGCGCACATCTTCGTTCTGAAATGCTTCAGAGATATGGGTTTCCGAGCGACTTGTGAGCAGAATATGGGTCACGGGAAGATCAGGGTCACGAAGAGCCTGCGCGAGGGAAATGATGAGATCGGTAAGCTCGGGTTCGGATGTACATTCATCAAGGGCATCGATAACAAACGTCAAAGGCTGACACCCAAGCAATCTGAGTCGAAGTTTCCGAAGGGGTTGGAGAAAGAGAGCCTTCATCTGGTCGCAGAGAGGCGCGTCTGGGTCTAGTAGAGCAGGTTTGTTGCAGATCGCTCTGTTCACATCCTGCCGGATGCTTGGAAAATTATTGGCAAGCTGGCAGGCAAGCGTTGCAAAGAAATATCCAGCTGTGCAACGTTTGGTGTGCTTGCGCGAGAAAAAGAATGTCCCCGCTAGCCGCATTTCGACATTCGTCTCCTCTGTCACTTTTAGACCTTTCATCCTCTCAGCTACGGTGAATGCGACGGCAGACTTTCCAACGCCCGCCGTGCCATGCAGCCATATAAGTTGATTCTTCTGTTTTTCATCTAGTAATCGGTGGATGTATGTGAGGAGAGCCACACGGGTCCCTTCCAAACATTTCGGGTGAGGCTGACGTTCACGGGAGTTATATTGAGCACCGTTGACAGCAACTTGGGACAGCCTCGCCAAAGTTCCTCCAATCGATGGAAGAACTGTCAAAAAGGTCAAAAAAACGAGAGAAGGTCAAGAGTGAGAAAAACCGACATTGTTCCTCACTCATTCACGAAGGTTGTGATATTCGTGATGAAATGGACAAATTGAGAGCACTGCTGGGTGCGGTTAGAAATCATCTGGGCGATATTTATGTCCATGGACGACGTACGAAGATTTGAAGAATCCGCTGGAGGTAAAGTAAGTTGTCAACTTGGGGTCCCAAAGCGCGATGGAAATGGGAAGAGATAAATGGATGTTTCAATTTATGGAAAGCTTGCTGGATGGTGGGATACAGGAGTGGGTGCTTATCCAGTTGCAGGAGGCCACGAAGTTGCTGTGCATGCTGTTACTGTCTGTACTACGTATTACGTCTTCAGATGTGTTGAGATACTACTACTAAATAGGTACAAGTAAAAACCTGTGCATTTTGCAGTGTAAGGCGCTACGTAGCGTCTGCGTTCGAATTCCATCTCGACTCCTACCGAGTCCTACGTTAGATTCTTACCAGCAATATGATTCAAAACACTGCATTTCAGCTTCGAATTCAGTTCTGAATTTCAGCGCTCTAGTGGTAAGTACTTTGATCCTTCTATTCCTAACAAAGCCAAACATCGAGTCTCCCGCCGGCTGATCTCAGTGTACTTCGCATATAAATTCTTTTCAGTTCTAACATAATGTTATCAAGTTTCCCGTTTGCAAGACAGCTTGCCCCCACTCACATAGATTCTGTCACTACCACATCACTGTATCCATATACACAACACTCCCCACAATGTCCCATCGCCGGCTCTTCGCTTTCCCTCGACGATATATCACAGGCGAATTCCATCGTGAAACTTGAAGATGCGAGTGAGACTGGTCAAATGTACGCGGAATCCTAACATACATCAGAATCTCAGCTCGTCGACGAACTCATTATCGAATGCCATGGCCGAGTCTCCGGATGCACGCAGACATTCAGAGGCAGCTCACATCTAGGACGCCTCTCAGTAAGTCGAAGAGATCCCGTGTTCTGAAGTGCAATGCGGCAAGCTGATCCTTCAGAAGGACCATGGCAAGCACAAAGGCACCTGCGTGTACTGCTCGACGCAGTGCGACGGGTGTGGTATGACTATTACATCAAGTATTGCGATCTCAGCGTATGTCATCCATTACGATTCATCCTCGATCTTCCGACCAGGTGTTAGCGGACTCACATCACATAACATTCTTCCAAGTCTGCGACTTGCAGTTTCTACTTTGAACAATCCCAAGGTCTCCATCGCAGTCTCAAGCACACGCTGTGTAATATTTAGACTACGAAAATCCATCCTCGCGCAAGTAACAATGGCTGGAGCGAATGTATTAACCATTAAATATTAACTATTAACTATTAACTATTTTCCATACTATAAACACGACTGAACTTTCAAGCTCCTAGATAAACGCCCTTTACTCCTCAGGTGCACACAGTTCCCTAATCAGATTCTCATCGATCCTCTTCTCCAAACATATCTCAAACGGAGCAGGATGTACAACCACAGTATCCGAGAAAGCAAGCGTGTCAATCTTCGCTGCAGGGTTCTCAGACAGACGGAAAGCCCAGAGAATAAGAGCCGTGTTCATGAAGATAGACCGATTTGCGACATGTTGACCGGGACACACTCTGACATTTTCAAGTAAGTTATGAGAACCGGTCGAGAAATGAACGATGCCACTCACCGGCGGCCAAAGCCGAAAGTAAAAAATCGGAGATCATTGCGTACACGACCTGCATCGTCGATCCAACGCTGAGGATTGAACTTTTGCGGTTCTGGGAAGACCTCAGGATCGTTTGCGATAGCCCTGAAAGACGAGCGTCAAAGACAAACGTGGGACAACGAAAATGATTGCCTACTGACCAATGGTTGCCAATAACAGTCGCACCTGCAGGAATGAGGTAGTTATTCCAAATTATGTCCTTATTCGCGCGATGCGCAAAGCCTGCAGTGCAAGGTTGTCACCCATTGACGCGTCATCACAACTCAAATGGGACGTACCTCCAAGGGCAACAGGTCTCCACCTCAGACTCTCCAGCATGAACGCGGTAACCTGCGGCAGCATTTCCTGATCATCAAATGTCGGCACTAATCAGGAGCTGTTTCAGCCAGTAGATGAACAAAGCAAAGGTATAACCTACGCCGCGTACGCCCCACGACGTCGTCAAGCTCCTCTTGTACGCGAGCCTGTGCGTCCGTGTGAATGGTAGCAGCCATCATCATAATTGTGATTGCACATGCAGTCTACAACAGTTGTCAAGTTAAGACGTCATGATGCAGTGTAAGAGCTTACCGTATCAGAACCAGCCGCGAACATTGCTCCTGCAATGTATCCCATTTCCTTGTCTTCGAGCTGATACTGTTTCTGGTGCTCTAAAATGAACCTCCCGAAGGATGGCGTCGCGGTCTCCTCACCCTTCACAGCCGTGAGCAACGACATCCGTTAGAACAGCAAAATCACGAACCATCTGTCTTCGCACCGCATCCAACTGCCCGTTGAAGAGAGCAAGTTCTTCTTGGTGCCATGCCTTCAATTGGTTCAGGTAGCCCGGGATGAAACGCAGGATTGGATACGCATCCACAAGGTATGCTCCCGGCTTCATGGCTTGACCAAAACGCTCCATAGACTTGTTGACGGCAACGACTTCAGGGTCTGAGTACGAAGTCGGAGTAGTTTTTCCATAAGTGAAGGACATGACCACGGAAGCTGCATAACTAAAATGCACGGATTATCACTTGTACCACATGAGCAAGAACTAGTGTTCGTACCGCATGGCATGACCTTGGTGATTCTTTGGATCATTTAAGATATCTAAAATCAGATTCTTCGCATTCCTAGTCTGGATGGGCTCGTAGGTCTCCGCAACCTTGGGTTGTAAGCCTGCGTGCAAGACCCTGCTTACATTCAGTCTCACTGATCGCACCCGGTAGAGACAATATGCGTACCTTCGGAGCCGGCGCAATTTCTCACCACTGCCCTCAAGGACAATTCTCATCCCGTCAGATAATGTCTCTTGCACTGCAATAGAACGTGGGCGGTCACCGAGATTTCCTGCTTCTTTTTCCATGATATCTACCGCAGCCTATGACGAGACCCATTTCATGCCTGGCTAGACGATGATTTGTCTGATGCTTACCTGATAACGTCCTATAATCACGAAAATCCTATGGCCTTGTTTGAGCGAAAACACGGGACCGTATTGCTCTGTCCACCTCGCGAATTGAAATGGCGCACTGTGTGAGGGGTCAGAGATCATACTAATGTCCTTCAACGAAGACTTACTTTGACTTTGGCATCGTATTTCCTAAAAGCCAACGTCCAGGCGGTCCAGGCGGTAATGGCAACCGCCTTGCGGCCTGATATCGTTGCTTCACGATCCAGATGCTGGCCAAGACGATAAGGGTGCATGCAACAGTGATAAACGCCATTGAAACGGTTGGACTTCAAGTTGCTGATAGTCAGGACACCCCGCGCCTTAAATACAACAGGTGAAGTACCCAGAACATGGCGATTTGTTGCGATGAGCGAGGGGTACGCTGAGATTACAATGCATGGATTACACCGATTTACAAACATAAGTTCGACACCTGCACGGATCAATCGGACATGTATAAGTCATGTACGGTCTTCCAAGTTCCACGCTCCACTTACCTTCAATAGATCCGCAAGAAAACTGACCCACCTAGTAGTGATTAGTAGTGGACGTGCAAATACCAAGATATTTCGACTCCATGTAGATCTTCGTGTCGTTCCCGATGACCCATTGCACCACGGGACCATTAGGTTTACTAGACATTATAATGGACCGCGTCAACTTGGAAGCGAAAGTGCCGAAGCGGGTCACTATTCTAAAAATAAAGCGTCATATGTACTCGGCCTACGTAAGAGCAAATGCATGATATGCGACCGATGTCCACGTGGTGTGAAGAAACGCCCAACGTGATACATACTATGTGGATATGACCACTTACTTGTCATGAATCGCATGGACATTGGACATTCGTCCGGATGGATGCCTGCGGCCAGCCTGTGGGATGTCATAATACGGTAATAGAGGTCATCCGAACCGCGAAGCCATTGCCATCGTACAGCCTTGAGCTTGAGGTTTCTGGACGTCTCTGATATCAGATCGATTATGGAGTCAAGTCTCTATAATATTGATGCTCGGAAGAAAACTTTGGGTACCTTTACAAGGGTGAGCTATGCATTCTTGCGTTTCTTTGATCCGCAATGCTAAACCGTGTTCCATGCTGTAGGCGGCCCGCGTGAAGACCAATTTGTACAAGGTGTATATCATAGATGCAAAGTGTGTATATTGCGTTACCAACGTCCATTTGCTGCATAATCCTTTTCTCTCGACTTTGCAACTGAACTTTCCAGCATCGCCAAGGATCAGTTTTGTTTTTGCGCCTGCAACAGGTGTGATGAAATGAGTGAGTGTGATTGGCATATGAATACGCTCATCCATGTCCGAAGGTCTCGTAATCAAAAACAAGTGATGACGCCTGATTGTAGGAAAACAAATACGGCGAACAAACCACCCAACAATACAAAGGCGGCAGTCCTTCCCTCTCTTTCTATTCTGTCCGTCCTGTCATCGTCCCTCTGCTCGTCATGCGTACTCCCGTAGCCCCTATGTACTTCTCGAGTGCCCCCCGTTTCTCCTAGACTCCATCCATTCTTTCCTTTATCTGTGTTTTGCCCCGTCGCGTTCCCATTTTGCTGTCGCAAGAGTTCCCTCAACTCCGCCAATTTCCCCTCCTCCCGAATGATGACGGCCGCACCAAGTTTTGCCTTGATCAGCTCTTTAACGGCCAGCTTGGACTGCTCGTATTGCTCGTCGTGCCAGTACCCAGGACCGTCCTTGAGTGGTTTCCCTCTCGTAGTGGTGATGCAAGCGTGCCCATCGAACCCCAGCCCGTGCCTCTCAAATTCGGCTTCGTGCTCCTTCCACCACCCCTCCATCGGATCCTGGTTCTCCAGACCCGTCACAACGAGCACTACAGGCACCTTCTTGCCCCCGATGATGCTATAAAACGCGTCGTAATTGATTCCTAGAGCATTGCTTACGCCCGCGGCGTTGACGCAGAACAGAAGGAGGTTGAGGCCGCCATGAATGTTTTGTATCAAACCCTTCAGGTTCCTTTCAGCACCCTCGGACAGCGCATCGTGATTTTCCCCCTTCTGCAGCCCCACCGAATCCCACACCACCACCTCCCGTCCGCCCACGTCGACAGCGTAACCCCTACTCGCGAACGCTGCGAGGTCTGGGTTGGATGGAGATGATACATCCCGGCCGACGAGCATGTTGATGAGCGAGCTTTTACCTGATTTGCGCTCGCCGAAGAGGATGACGTTGGGGCGGGAGGGCTGTGGGGGGAGCCGGCCGCGCGTGCCTGCGTTTACGGACTCTGACTCGCCCCTGTCTTTCGCACTACCTGTGAAGCGCGCCCAGAAGCCTGGTTTGGGCTGGGGCTCTGTGCGGTTGTCTACCATGACGATGTCATCTGAGTCGGCGGGCGAGGGCTGGCGGTGTCTATATGCGTCGTACCCGCGGCTTGGGCCTGCGGCTGCGTACACCGACTGAGGGGGCGTGAAGAGGGGAGAACGCTCGTTGTATTGTGAGGCTTGCTGGTCTTCGGCGGGAGCGCGTTGTCTGCTGCGGTCGTCTGTGGGGGGTTGGCGCTGTCTCGTACGGTCGCGGTCTTCAGGGAGGAGCTCAGCTGGTGGACGTTGTTTTCCGCGGTCATCTACTGGGCTCGGGCGCTGCCTGGTGCGGTCTTCAGGGCGAGCTCAGCTGGTGAACGTTGTTTTCCGCGGTCATCTGCTGGGCTCAGGCGCTGCCTGGTGCGGTCCTCGGAGAGGAGCTCTCCTGGTGCACGTTGTTTACCTTTCTCTTCTGCGGCAGCTTGACCCTGCCTCGAGCGGCTGCGCTCGCGGTCTTCTTGGATGGGCGCAGCCGGTGCAAGCTGTCTGCTGGCGTCATCGCGCCGTGTGGGGTCATCTTTTGGCGGGATATCTGCGGGGTGGTGGTCTGTGTTAGTCACAGTCTTTCACAGATTCTGGGTTGCTCGCACTTGGTGGTAGTTGCTGCTGTTGCTGCTGTCGCGGTTGCTGTTGTCGCAGTTGCTGTTGCTGTTGCGGTTGCGGTTGTTGTTGTTGTTGCTGCTGCTGCTGCGATTCCAACACCTGAGGCCGCGCGGCGGGGTCTGGAGGTGCGTCTTCACGCCTTTCGGGATTGGCGAATCTTCTCATGTGCTGGGACTGGGAATCGACGGCTATGGATTCAAAATTCATGGGCGTTGGAGGTGAAAGGTCATGGTATATGTACACTGTGCCACGCGGGTAGGCACATGTTGTTCACGAGCCAAGGCGCGCGCGTGTTGCACGCGTTTTTTGCTAGCCTCACACAGGAGTGCTTTTTCTGGCATCTAACGAGGTGCAGGGTCCATTCAAGCATTAAGTGCTGTGCACTTCTATTCATGTCCGTCAAGTGGAACTGGTTCTGTGATGTAATGGTCTGGCTTTCTCTGGTATAGCATGTGTGATCAAGCGCTGACGGTCTGTGTTGTGCCCCTGCGGTACACAGGATGTCACGTTGAATGGAAGTACCACCACGTAGCCATACATAACACCACCCTCATACTCGTGTTGCGTTATCTTGTGTTTGGTAATATTGAAGTGGCAAGGGAGACGACGCAAGGGGGTGTTGCACATTCATACACATTTGAGTTCATCTGCATTTGGATGTGCGCTAATTATCTCGTGTCATATTGCCTCGAGTCGTGCATCGTGCAGTACTATCAGGACACGTAATTTGATTCACCTCGTGTTTGGCAGGGCTCAACGCAGTGTGCGTAGGATTTTCAAGGGGACGAAAGTACAATTACCTTACATGCGTGATTCTTGTGACGTTGTTACTGAGGATCTTGAATAATATCTGTACCACAAAGCTCTGAGAAACAATAAATACCGCAGGGAAAGTAACAGTACGAGCAACGTAACATGTGCGCCGTTGAAGTACGCAAGCCTTACACCCATTCCTGCCCGAGTTCGGGCATTTCTGCGCGCCCACTTCTCCCGCAATAAATTCTAGATCAAACTTTCCATTATCGTCCTGCTTCACATTGAAGTGTGCACACCGGCAAGACGCGCACCAGTTATCGATCGTCGGGTACGGGCAGTCATCCAGTCGAGCAAATGGGCATCCTGTTCTGCGCACGTACGTCATGGTGAACTCCGCCGCACTAAGTTCAAGTGGATTCTTATCCTCTCGCATATATTCGGGGCCCTGTCATATGCCGTGCTTGTAAACACACAGAACACGGTGATTCATCCCGAGAGGTATGTCGGCTCGCTTCATTCACCGCCATGGGGCGCGGCTTCGGACCAGAGGTCGAGGTTTTTTGCGAACCGAGAGATGACGGGTGGGAGGAAGTGCTTCCATGTTATCCCTTCTATATCATAACGGAATAGCCGCACTAGTCGCTCTAACATCATTTCCCAATCACCCTTCTCACCAGGAGGGCCACACGTGATATTCCGCTGATCAGTCTGAACAATATTTCACTGCTCATCTTTATCGTATAACGGAAACACAATTCCACATTGCCATCATGGACATGTCATACACATACCGTTCCGCGTCCGTTGTTGTTGAAAACTGAAGCATGGTCCAATCCATCAGCACTAAATCCACCATGCGTGTGCGCGTAAAGTCCGTCTTCTGGCGCGCTACCAGCGCAAAATCTGCTGTGTTACGATTTCGATCTTCAATGAATATGGCTGGCCGATGTCTAGACGTCACCCGGCCAGAGGCTGAGCTCGCTATGTTCGTCGTATGCGTCGAGGACGGTATGCACGAATTCATTTGGATTTGGAATGATGTCACACACCGCCTCGAGCTCTGTGGGAAGGACGTTTGAATTGTTCGGGTGAGATCTTTTCGAGGACGGCGAGATAGGGTCTTGGCCCCGGATCCAGAGACGGTTGGTTTCCGTGAATGGTTCTGCGGAGTCCGGGGAGGTGTAAGCAGATCCAGAAGGTCGAGACTGAGAACTGTCCTCAGATGAATTGGCAAGCATTCACAATATGAATCAAGAACTTACCACGGGCTGGGGAAACAAACTCAGAAGTCACAGTACTAGAAGGGGAAGATGTTGGGTTAGAGATTGCTTGTTATAACAGGGCCACACAGGCTGATGATTAAACTCATTTATAGGTTTGATTCAGATCGAGTCATTCGGTTGGTGTCGTCCTCTTCCCTCCATATTTTCCTATTCATGTGGTAGAGTCTGTCTTAGTCTACACCTTTGAGCATCTTTCAAGATACCTACTGCAAGCAGGAGGATGTCGTGGCAAGTTCCATTTGCTCATCGCTTCGTTGCAATTGCACTCAACGAAATGAGATTTGTGATGCCCCTCTATATAGCTATCTGAAGTTAAAAATGTTGGAAAATTTCAACTGAACATCTCCCACCTTTCGAAAATGGCTAAGAGAACCCGAAAGACTCGGAGCCGCACTCGAGTACGTGACGCAGAGCGTTCAGCTGAACTTGAAGATACCAACATCCGACGGTCAGTTGGGTGAGATTCACAACAAAGCATACCCTATTCCATAGCGAAACATACTCACGACTGTATACATTCCCCATAATCGTATTATATCGCGTTATTGTCGTCGCAGAGTCTAGACTGTGATAAAGTTAATTAACTAGTTTCTGCTGTCGGAGTGCGAAATTGGAGTTGTCTCTCGAAACGCGACTGGGCGTCTCAACAGCTAAGTACATACCAGCTCACGCGCTCGCGCCTCGTTCTTGTGGAACGTGGCAGGTCAAGGTAATGAACCCTTCATCAACATATGTTTCATTCAGAAAATGAGTACTGATAACGCTCCTGGTCAGGTTTACTACACAGACCACCGGAAGGCTATCCCGAGACGCTTGGCAGGTGCCGCTACCGGGTTCTGGAAAGGAATAAGCTTTTCGACACCAAGGTTTTCGAATTCTTCATCTGCTTCTGTCTCGTCTGTTGAACCGCTGGATCGTCCTGAATCACCCGCCATGTCCACTCCAGATGTCCCCACAACCCCTCTGACGAATTCAAACGGTGCCCTCCCGCACGACAGCCCTGTAGATACACCTCCTCCCTTTGACACCTCACTTTTTCGGTCATATCTCGAGTCGCTCTTACCACCGGTACTTGGCGCTCTACCCGAGGAATTTGTAGGCTTATTTGATGAAGAATTTGACGAAAGAGTTACTCGCTTTGCGGCCGAGGGTGGAGGCGTGATTTACGTGGTGAAAACGAGGGATGAAGCAGAGGGTGAGCTTTTGTATTCAGGTTAGAAACTAACCTAACGCGTACTAGAGGACGCGTCACAGACTTACTCATACCATCTAACTTCGCATCTGACTTATTCTCCTGCGAGTGTTACATCACTTGCACTCATCAAACGCGGTCCCACTTTGGATCCTGTGACACCTCTTGCCACGCAACTACATATCCTCAATTTGTTTGGAGGCGAAGAGACACCGTACGAGAGTTTGCATGCCGTCGTAAGCTGTGGTGTTAAGCCCTGGTTTGATGCTTTTGTCGGAGCACGGGGTGGGGGCAAGGATGGGGATAGTAAAATGGGTATGTTTCCACTTTCTTTCTTTGGTTTCACTCACTTGCGTTTATAGGGATACCCATGACCAAAAAGAAGTTTGCCGAATTGGAATTGTCATTATTGCACCTTCAGCAGAACGTGGAAATACCTGAGACGCATTTGATCATTCATCCAGTCATCCAGCGCGCCGTAGAACAGGTTGGTTCCTCAGTTACATTAGTTGTCTAAAGGCTGAAGACATCACATTAGGCACGTGCTTCAGGCGCACGTCCAAACATATCGCACATACCTCAAAAGCAACTAAACGAGAGTTCGTTCCTCAACACTTTACACGGACACGTCAACATGTGGATCAAGGCTATTCAAGCCGTCACTAAGCTTTCGCGTGACGTCTCCTCTGGTACCGCTTCGCAAGAAATCAATTTTTGGCTGAGTCTTGAGCGGGCACTGGAGGGTATTGAGACGCAGCTACGCAGCGATGAAGTGACCATGGTCATGGAGTGCCTTCGAAATGCGAAACGATATCTCGCAACAGTCAGTTTCATGACGGACACTGGTCTGAAGTCTTCTACGGATCTTGGTGCGCGTTCTTTCTGGCATCGTCAATTGAGTGCTGACGAGCATCATTAGTGCACAAATACAACCAACTGATGAAAGATTTTCCTCTCAATGAACTGTTGTCTGCGACAGATCTTGAAAAAATCCAAGAATCACTGGTGCTCATCTTTGGGCATATCAACCGCAAGCTCAAACTTTCGCCCTACCCGATCCGTCGGGCACTACCCCTCGTCGAGGCAATCTCTCGCGATTTCAACGACCAGCTATTGCGCGTGCTGACGTCACACAGGCTGTCGTACACTCCGTACGAAACCTTTGACCGCTTACTGGGACAGACCATGAACATCTTCCGGACGTGGGATGACCTCATCAAGGAGTTTACGAATGTCGCTCGCGAGGTTATGCGCAAACGCGGAGAGAAGTTTGTCCCCATCAAAGTTGTTGCTGCGCATGCAAAACTACAGGAGCGGACGAGGTATCTGCGCGACTGGAGGAAGCAACATGAGCAGCTGGCGGTGATGACGGGGCCCACGAAGGGTTTGGGGAACATGACTAAGGAGGTGGGTGGAATGGACATGGAGGAGGAAGTGAAGGAGGCGTATGAGGTGGTGAAGCGCATTGATGTTCTCGATGTTTCTGTTGGTGAGCACCTGACTTTGACATATCGTTGTTAAAGTCACCTCACTCTCTTTACAGAGGGCACGGAGATTTGGGTGGCTGCCGAGAACGCATACAATGAACGGGTTGCAAGGGTCGAGAACCAAATTATTGCACGGCTACGCGATAGGCTAGGCACGGCAAGAAACGCGAATGAAATGTTCAGAGTGTTCTCTAAGTTCAATGCACTTTTCGTTCGCCCGAAGGTAGTTCATTTTGTGGGACGATGTGACACTTGTTTATGCCCATGTCCCACAGATTCGTGGAGCTATCCAAGAGTATCAAACTCAACTCATCGACTCAGTAAAGGAGGATATCAAGCGCCTTCACGATAAGGTAGGCAGCATACTCTTGTATTGTCTCCGTTACTTATGATGAACATCAAGTTCAAAACGCAATACCGATTCTCTGAAGCCTATCATATGTCACAAATGCGCGACCTACCTCCAATAGCAGGTGCCATCATCTGGGCTCGGCAGATTGAGCGACAGCTACTCACCTACATGAAACGAGTGGAGGATGTACTTGGCAAGGGCTGGGAGCTCTATGCAGAGGGTCAGAAACTTCAGTCAGAAAGCACCGCATTCAGAAAGAAGCTGGAGACACGGCCAGTGTATGACGCCTGGCTGCATGACATCAATCGACGCGACATGGGGGTCAATGGCCGTCTCTTTGAGATCGTGAGATTACGGGGAGGAGGGTTCCAACTAGCGGTAAACTTCGACCCCCAAATCATCACACTTTTCAAGGAGGTTCGCAATTTGTTATGGCTAAACTTCCAGGTCCCACACGCGATTACGAACATGGCGAAGGATGCGAAGCGAGTATATCCTCATGCTGTCAGTCTTATGGAGACTGTCAGAACCTATGGGCAGACTCTGGATCTGGTGGAGAATAACATGGGTATCGAGTGGTTGGTTGCTGAATATCGGAATGAGGCTCAGCGGATGGTTGCCAAAGGTGATCAGATTGGACCATGATTTATCGGGGCTCTGACGCTTTATGTCCAGGTATGAGCATCAAGTGGGATTACTTTGTCAACCAATACGACACCGCACGGTATGTGACCAGCGCCGATGGACGTGAGAACCGACATATCCAATTCGTGCGGGAGTTTGCGAGCGTCGTGTCTATTCTACAAGACAAGACCAACAACGTCATTGACCTGTATCGCAATATTCTTCGAGCAGTCGAGGATCTCGCAACATGCCCTTATACTAGTGAGGCATTCTCAGATCTTCTGGGCAAAATTCAAGCTGCTGTGGGTTGTCTCTTCATCATTATTGTTTATGTGCTGAATATATGCAGATTGATCGCCTGAATCTGGAGGGATACGCTAATCTTGAACACTGGGTGGCTGACCTCGACAAGCGGATAGAAGGGATCCTGCTTCAGCGGTTGGGCTATATCATCCAAGTCTGGTGTTCTGAGTTTGATCGGACAGATGATGGTGATGCGCGCCGAGATCCAATACCTTTGCGGGACATCACCAACAAGCGACGGGCTGGCAAAGGCGGGAAAGAGGAGAGGGTATGGTATGTTGTTGTTCGCAAAGCTAGTACTGATCCATCTTTCCAGGTCGCCGAGGGCAACATGACTGTAAAACCCATCGTTCACGAGATTCGGATACAGAACCAAGTGATCTTCCTTGATCCACCTATAGAATACGCACGTGCGATTTGGATAAAGCAATTGCATGACTGGTTAGGTACGTACGGTATTTCCAATCGTTCAAAACTTCACTGATTTTTTGAACAGGCGTTATCTGTCGATTGAGACGTATTCAAAGTTCTCGATACGAAATTGGGTTGCAGATGCAGGGCACGCAAGTGTCAGAAACAACATATACTTCTCTGGTACGTATCTCCCACAATATGTCGAGGCTACCACATTCTTAAGAGCTCTACCTAGCTCACACGATTCTCCGACAACACTCTAGAGCGACCATTTTCTCTCATAGAACTCAAAGTTCAGAAGCTCAAAGACTATGTCGCCAAGTGGTTGCAGTTCCAGTCGTTATGGGATCTAGAGGCGGAATATGTCTTCAATCGCTTAGGAGACTCCCTCGCGCATTGGCAGCAACTTCTGACAGAAATCAAGAAAACGCGGTCGACATTTGACACGTCAGAAACGCAACTGAGTTTCGGTGTCTGTGTCGTGGATTACGAGCAAGTCCAAGCCAGAGTAAACGCCAAATACGATGCGTGGCAACGGGATATTCTCAGTCGTTTCGGTGTGAAGCTCGGAAATGCGATGAAAGAGATGCATGCCTCGATCATGAAGGCGCGAAACGAGCTGGAGCACCATTCGATAGAGGGTTTGGTTGGAGGAGCACGAAGATTTTGAGTTGTGGTACTTACTCTCCTTTTTTATACCCGTCCATGCATCGCGCCGTTCGTTATTTGGACCTTACGCTGTTTCGTTTTGCATGCATGGCCATCATGTTCTATTGTATCGGTTACCCGTAAAAATCTGTAATGGATCCTGACTCGGAGGCAGTAGAGTTCTTGGTGAAGAGAGGTCAAGAAAAGTACAGAACGAAGTACTTGATTGATGATGGCACCCACACCACGCCCTATCATTAATTTATACCAATCACTGGAACAAATATTACCTTGCAACGGAGCAAGGTCTTTTTTTTGGGTGGAACGATACTGACAAAGTCAACCTTAGTATAGGGGTTGCACCCGTGTTGGGTCAAAGAGATAGTCATCATTGACACCGAGCCGGCGGTAGCAAAACCCACTTACCGGTCGTGTGCGTGTGCGCCCAACTCTGAATGCACCTAATAATTAACATCATAAACCTACTTACCAAGGGACCTTTTCGGTCGTTTCTGAACTGCAGAAGGAATTTGGCGTTTCCGTGCAGAGATGCGGACGTGTCATCGTCAACGTCGACAATTCACGTGACTATCTCGTCGACGCTTCGACCACACCTACCGTTACACTATTTTCGGCAGTCTTCCAAACCCCACCATGAGGGACGCCAACGTTTTTGCATTTCGCAAGGCCATGCCTCGAATGGTAAGTTCCATAGCTATTATCTTCAGCTAAAACTTAAACAGACAAAATATTTTTAACAGAGCTGGTCTCCGCGTAACCTCTACAACCTCTGGAGGCGGTCCTGTGGTGCCGAGGCCGAGGCCATTGACTTCACTCGCTCGCCTAAGACGCTGTTTCAGCAGCGTTGGATCTCGAAAGCACTCGTACGTGCATACCACGGTGACTTCATCAACGAGAAAATATTTAAGCGATGGTATCTCCCCGACACTCTTCCCGACGTGCGACCTCGTCAGCACGCGCCCTCTAGTAATGGCGATCTCGACGCATTCGCCGGGCGTACTGAACATCTGGAGAGAAGAAAGAAGAAAGCATCTGACGAGCAAAGGAAAGGCTTGGCTCCTGTGGGCAGCTTAATGCTTGCTGAGGTGGAGCGACGCATCGACGTGTTCATCTTTCGGTGCTGCTTCGCCCATAGTGTCTATGAGGCACGGAGACTCGTCGTTCATGGATCCGTCCTGCTAAATGGCAAAAAGGTGCGCCAGTTTTATGCTCTGGTATTAGCGTCGATATACTAATGCACATCTACAGCATACGAATGCCAACGCACGTCTGGCCCCAGGCGACATGGTCTCCGTTGACCCTGCAGCCATTCGTTTCCTCCAGGAGCCTGAATCTACGCAGTCCTCGTTGACGCCTTTTCAACCTTCCTCCATATGCGTCTCCCTTCGTTTTCATTCCTGCCTATGCAGAGGTCTCCTTCCCCACATGCAGTGCCATATATGTTCGCCACCCAACGGCACGCCCAGGATACAGTGAAATTCCAACACCTTACGACGCCGACGGTGAAGTCATCCGACTTGCATGGGAATGGTACGCAAAGATGCGTCCAAGGACGAGGAGTAAGAAACAAATGGCGAGGGAACCAGAGAACAGATCAAAAACGCAGCTCCACCCGCACCGCCCACTTTAGGTAGCAGCACACCTCACACCTTTAAAATCATCACAGAACAAGATTAGCTCAATTATTCTACCATATAATGCACAAACTATTGGCGGTCCCGACAGTATGCATTATGAGCCTGTCTACTGTACTTCAAGTGCTAGCTACTCTGAGTCGTCAATAACGATCGAGCTCGATGGACCGCTTCTCATGCCTGATGACTCTCCTGGGACATTCCTACTAGTACTTTCTTCATCCTCGGGCAGGCGGGGCATTAGCTCGTAGAATAAAGCATCACTCTCCATGTTTTTCACACCCTGGAACCAAAACTCATCCCATCCAACCTCAACAGACCAATTGAACATGTTGTGGATGCGAAACATCCTCTTCTGACTGAAGAAACAACGAATTTGTCCTGCTGCTGCCTGATATCTCAACCTCAACCTCAACCTCAACCTCAACCACTTTTCCTAACCCCGATGTGTATTCCTCATTGTTGTCTTCGTCAGCATCATGCTGCAACTGCAGTGCAACAGTCGAAAATGACGATGACGGAGGGCCACTGCTCTCAGGTACATTCTCCGGATCATCATCATCTGATTCGGACTTCAGTCGGTAGATAAAGAGCCCCTTCTCTCACTTCCCAAAGCGATGCGTCCAGTGCAGGCTTTGGTTTGGGACTGGATTGGGTCTGAGTGTCGGAGCAACTAATCCTGTGGATAAAGGAGAAGAAGAGGTGCCACTCCCTGTATTCGAGGTACAACCTGCCATGCCTGCCATGCCCTTACTTGGGAACGGCCATATTAACGGGTCCGTGTTTTGGAACGGTACCGGACCGGATCTGTACCTGATACTTACGGCCCTCTCAATTTGTTTGACGTCACTGGCTCAACTGCAGATGATTGGAGAACGCAATCTATATATCAGGACAGTGCCCCGACTTACCCCGCAGATTATTACAGATAGATTTGCGCTTGCTAACAAGGACAGTGGCATCGCTCCCTCTATCCAATGTGATACAGCTGCCCGTGACTTCAGCTTTTGATACCACATAGCTAGGCAGCAAGATGTGTGGGAATCGTTATATCGCTATTCAAGCTTAAGTGGCAGCCATATCGATTTCCAGGCGTTTGTATACCATACAGATATGAACATCATGCTTTGCAATCGTGATATCAATTAATTCCGAAACACATACCAGCAATAATTGGTGTAAGGAGAGTATGCAAGCCAGATGTCGCATAATACAGGAGAGCCTACGAGTTGCAGGTACTAGTATAACACGCGAGCGTGGATGTGGAAAGCCAAACTGTTTGACGTTTTTGAGCGAGATCGAGCATGCAGCGCAGGCCGGCCGGGCAAAGGCAACCCACAGATACAGTCACACAAGGTGGCAAGCCTCGTTGCGTAGACGACGAATGAGATCCTCGGTGGGCAACGACGACCAAGGCGCCGCCCGCACCACGCGATCGCAGAATGATGTACATAAGTAGGAGGGGCAGGTCGACGAAGCACTGCAGTAACCTTAGAGCCGTACACGTCCTCAAAGAAAGCACACAGCAGCGGCAGAAAGTGAAGATCACATTCATGTGGAAGCTGCACAAATGTGAATTCAGGCAAAACGTCAGGAACAGACTTCGCCAAGAACGATGCATATAACTCAATGAAGTAGTGGCAAATGGCAGCGAGGAAATTGTATTTGGTGCAGCGGACGACAGAAAGACCTGGCACGCCTGAGACAGGTTGAGATATGCCAAAACAGTATGCAGGTGAGGTCTGATGGTCTCCTCACTGGAATAGAACCAAGGGGGATACTTTTCCAACGAGCGCGAAAAAGAAACACCTTGGGACGAACCAAGGGAGAGTTGACGGATGATGGAACAGCGGCGATAACCAGCAGTCAGCTAGTGACAGTGAAACAGACATGTCATGGAGGGTCACTACAATGGCGATACCGTCAAACGAAATACAACCCTAGGCTCGTGACCAACCTGACATATACTAAGTACCACGGATACTCGAGTGGTGTAGCCAGGGCCAGGCTGGTCGATCTCGGAGTGGCGTGGCAGGGCGAAGCGAGGAGTTTAAATTTTAGGTGTACAGCAACCGCTATGGCTTCAATTGCTTTTCAGGAGCACGACCATGTGGCAACTAGCAGTAGTGTATAGCGCAAGAGATGCTTGATATCATTTATTTGCGTTGGGTGGGTAATCTGCAGCGAGCGGGAGAATATTTGTTTTTATTTATTCCAGGTTTTGTCATGGTACTTATTTATCGAAGTAGATATAGGTCATACAAGAGCTTTTGGCGAACTATCATAAGTAGAGGTCTCTCCCCGACGCCGAGGTTCATACACTTGATCTCAGTAGTGCTGTCAAGATCGTAGTGGCTGTGGAAGTCGATTCGCTGCTGATGCCATTGCTGAAAGATGGCTGTTTTCAGGACCTCAGAGAAGTACTCGACCACTCAAGTGGCGCCTGTCACAGGACCCTTTCGGCACCCCCGTTCATCCCAGCTGCTCCAGGATTACGCAGTGAGTACCTCTAACAGGACTTTGGCTTATTGATCAAGCCATTGAGCTCAAGCAGATCCGGTGCTGCAGCGCCATCAACCACGTTCGAATTGGGAGGGCGAATAGTGGGAAATTAGCAAGCGCACTGGACGGTCCGACCCAGAGCTAATTTTCAAGTGTCGTTAGAACAAATGAATGCTTCATGGTGTACAGCAAACAAGAAGAATGATTAGACAATCACATTTGCTCAAAATCTTGAAGTCGAAGGAGTCGCATATACTCACTCGCATGCTAGTGGCGAGAGGGTCAAGCTGCAGTTCGTCGAAGTCATGAATCCCACTCACATTACGCTTACTCAGCGCTGTTTGTCTATGAAGTTCGCTCTACGTTCGTAAATACTTGCTGGGTGGCTTCACGGATGTCAAGAGCGGTACGTTTCTTGTTGTGGTGCCAAGTCAGCGCTTCGGTGAAGTGATAGAGAGATACGGGATGCTCGGGGTGACCCTGCGAAATTCAAATGCAATGCAAGGGCGTTGCAGCCTAGAGATGCTAAACCCACTCACCGAGGCACCCTTTTGGCCGTTTCCGAACCGATTGGTAAGTCTCCATGCAGAGAGGATGCTGGACAAGGGAAGTAGGGAAATGAATATCAAGAGGAAGAATGACTGCTCACATCCTGGGAATAAAAACATGGAGGAAGGAAAGAAAAAAATGATAATCGCGGAGTCAGGGACTGGGTGTGTGATACGCACCGCTACGATTTGTATCCATTCCAGATCACACTGTCTTTGTGACGTGTTTTCAGCTTGAGAAACTTGTCGGTCATGCCTTCGCTAGTGTGAACTTGTTGAGTCACAGGTGTGGTCAGGTGGATCACTCAGCTCGTCGTTGACAGGAGTCTTCGTAAACGATACATTGCAACTCAGCTGTTGCAAACCCTCAAGGTTGACCCCTTGTTTCAAAGAGTTACGGCTGTCGGCCCGAATTGAGGCATGCGCATGAGCTGGGGCCCCGGGGGCTGGGCTGCGGCCCTGCTTGTGGGTGCTACAGGGCTCAAGCTGAAACAATGAGTCATGTCACCATTTAATACTATCAAAACTGTGGTAGCGTGAACTAGGTTGATAATAACCATGGCCACATCGTGCGAAATGATCAAAGAGCTCAGGGCCAGACACTGTGGAGCATGAGCTCACACCAAGTCATAGTCGTGAGCACGACTGTGTGGTCCGTGGAAACACACCGAGTATTACTGTATTAGAGAAAGCCAATCAGAAGACGCCTGAAATATACATGTCGTGAACTGCGCATTACCTTTTTTTTTGCAGAGTAGCATTATTATTAATTTATCCCGCTCGAACCATTTCTCTGGACGGAATATCACCCGATCAGCGCGATCCGTCCGAGTCAGAGTAGTAAAACCGTTTGGCGACAGTGGTGAATGCGAGACCAGCTTGACGGCTATTTCACCTTGGCGAGCTTGAGCCCGGCTCAACGTGCCATCTGCATGCATTATTGGCTATTAGCCCATAAAGAAATTCAGAAGGGGTGTTCGCCTAGGGTATTAGAGAGGTTAATAGATTTCGTGTGGAGGTGATCTAATTAGAACGAACGAAACCCTGAACATCTTCGTCCGTACGTAACTGCTGTGTGATTATACTTATATCGGGGACTCATAAATATTTCGTTTAGTGAACGCGAGTACGTTGATGTAGGGGTAATTTCAACCGTAGAGATGATATCGATGGAATCAACCAACCCGTCAAGTCAGTTGCATTGCACTATATAATGAGCTCCACTAGTAACTCACGGGGTGTAAACGGAAGGCGGAATGGTTTAAATTCAGTGCTCAGCGCTTCCCATCATAGAATACTTGGCTCCCTTATATCATAAACGATAAACGATTTTCATTGGCTAACTACGCTAAGGAAAGAAGACTGCCATTACATAATGGCCTTCTTGATAATGAACCGTTCATACAAATGAACGAGGGAAGGCCACCATTATAATGTGCTGGTGTCAAGTCAGCATCGGATAATGAACTTACCGTGGTCCAAGATTGGAGTGTGCGATGCCCTGTTACTATCACTCCTCCACCATGCTGTGACTCGGATCCCCTGCTACTACTTTGCCACCATTCCGTGACTCGGATCCCCTGCTACTACTCCGCCACCATTCGGCTGCCAAGCGGCCCAAGCTGTTATAAAAACTAGGTACCTGGCAGCAGTGTAACGTAAGAACATGAAGAAAAGACTTGGGAAACCTCAATTGTCGGCTCAGATAATTGATGAGTAGCACCTCTGGAAAATATGCCGAGCGGTGAACGAGGTTTTTCACCCCTGCTGTAACTGAGCTAATGCTCGTATCTTGCTGTAGGAGCCGAACAATTTCGGAGTGGTAGTAACAGGTCACACATCACCAGCTTTTCTTTACTCACTTGCCAACCCCGGCGGACCCTTTGCGCTGCGGCTGCTCCTGCATGATTTCTCCTTGCAGTAATGCTCCTGGCCCATTTAGATTCTAGTATGCTTCTGCCAGCGTGGACTCAATCGACGGTCTGGTTCACCCTCATTCAATCGCAAGGGACAGGCTAAGGGTCGAAACTGGTCTCGCCGGAGATCTGTTAGTAAGTAATCGCGGCATCCAGGGAACCAGTTGTGTTCAACGCGATTGTGATTGGTGTTCTCGTTCTACCATTACCCCGGGTTATGGCTAGGCCTGGCAAGCTTATTATCACCTACGTGAAGCTTTGGAAGCACATGGTACGGCGATTGACGTTCAAGTCGAGGTTAAATATGCAAGAATCTGTGTACAAGAACCGAGCCATAACACAAGCTTGGAATTGACGACCTCGACATATCGCTAGCACAGAGCAGGCTTTGAATTGACTATGACGCTCGAGATTAAGTAACCTTTCCGAAAAGCCGACCACCTCAAGTTCAGCTTCAGCCTATTATCCTGGTCTTATGTACAGGATCCCGTACGTCAAAATTTAATGTCCGAGTGACATCCCCCCCAACCGTCAACGTCAACTCAACCTCATGTGTGCGACAGCTGGCTCGTTGTCTTCATAGGAGGAATTTTACCCGAGTTCTTATATAACAGCTGCTCTTTACTCGTCTTTAACTCAGATCCACTCGTTTTCTTCATCACTTGCACCTTAGCAAGTAGTTCGTCTTGGTGTCTTGCTTAACCTCTTTTTATCTGTTTTCTCACCAGATTGTCATGTCATCCCAAACCCCACAGACAAATCTGCCCATAGAACGGTTTCGCCTTGATGGAATGATGCTATCATGTGGATTCTATGGTGTGTTTTTGTTCGAAGACGACAATGCGGAAGCTGACTTGCGTACCGCAATAGGCATGTTCTTTCTTCTTACAGTGCAAGCATGGACTGCTCTCATGCAGCAGCCTCGACTTGGAGGAAAAATAGCAGATAATCGTCTCGCGCTTCTTTTCTACGTCTTCATCACGTTCGCATTGGGGACGATAAGCACTGCTGTGAACGCAAAGTATACAGAGATGATTTGGATTGATCTTCGTGATGCACCTGGTGGTCCACTCGCGCTGATCGAGGACTACATGAGTTATCGTATCAACTTTATAGGGCTTGCCACGTAATTGTCCTTGTCTTTCCACCTGCAAACCCCTAGTATTGACGCCCCGTCTAGTGGTCACATTCAGGAGTGGTTTATGCAAGCTCTGCTCGTGAGCCTAATAGTTCTTCGGATCGTCTGCTTATAGACTGATGCTTGAAATGCTTAGCTTCACCGATGCTTTGTGATATGGAATTGGTCAAGATGGGTGATGGTCCCGATGATCACACTCTATGTTGCCATGATCGGTGCAGTTCATCATTCACGAAGCGACAGCAGTCACTAACATCTCAAATAGGTTTGTCTATCACTGTCCTGATCCAGGCGGTGACCAGTGGTTCATATTACAACAACCCCGCCGAGCTTGCCTACCTCTGCGCCGAAGTCGGGCATACTGTGATGTATACCATTCTCGTGACGAATCGCTTGTTCGTCATGCGAGGGCGCATGCAGCAGATTATGGCACAATATGATTCCAGCACATATGGTGCCATCGCTCTCATGGTCATCGAGTCTGCAGCGTTATACTCGGTCTCCGCTATTGTTTTTATAGTTGCCTTTGGTATGCAATCTTACGGTGTTACCACTCTATGCTTCCTATCTATTGGTAAAATCCAGGTAAGCAAACAAACTTGAGTTGCCTCCGCTTCTGACGTTGTCTTTTATGGACTAGGGCATTGCCCAATTGTTCATCATTATTCGTGTTGCACGGGGGCGGGCAGTTACACGCGAGTGGTCGGCTCAAGGCACTGCAATAACTACGTCTATAGCATTTACAGGGGCTGTATCGGACATTACAGAGGGAGCCGACAATGAACAAATGGGCAAGCCAGAGCGAGACGTCCAGTTGTGTGCTGATTCCGAGAAGGCAGCGGAAATTTCAGTGTCTGTAGCGTGAAATTGGTTTGCATAATGACATACGTTTATATGTACACCATCGTAGATAAATGCCTGAATGAATGTCCTCATCTGCGCCGTGGCGGCCAAGGACGGCGTGGGAGTCCTATCATCAGATCGGCATTTTGCAGGATGATGTGGCATCACGGTGACGTATTTAGAGGTGTATATTTACCTTGTCTAACTCCTCGTACACGTGCACCTTATTTACATCTCGCAATTGTCCAGCAATGCAGCATCGTTTTGCTTATCATATTTTTAACGTGAGTAATGTTCCTTTCATGCATTCTGCATGCACTGAGTACTAAGTCTCATCGCAATCGGTAACCTCGCAGATATTCAAAACACCATGCAGACTCGTCTGGGCACATATGCGACAAAGTCTCCGAGAACTTATTCGGTTCTTTGTCCCCCTCTGTGCCGTCGCTTGGCCGTTCATCCTGCACGTGGATAAATCATAACACAAACTTAAACTCGTTTATAATTGCGCAGCCTCGAAATTAACGACGATATTCAAAATCGAACAGGCATTTCAGCGCTTCAGTTAATATTATCTCAGTCCCACCGTGTCAAAATTTTATCACTGTGTGAGTGACATCCTCAACATCGACCTCATGCGTGTGGCCGCCGCTTTTTATGTCTCCCTAACGTAAACTTTATTCTAGGTCCCCCATATAATCTCTGCATTTTCCCCGCCCGTCTCTTGCGACTGTCCACTTGTTGTCTCCACCATTTGTCGGTGGATAGGGCGCAACCTGAGTGCTCGGACATCTATTTCGTCTTAATTCTCCTTCAGTGGACTATTTTGCGGCCATGTCATCCTACACCCCGCAGACGGATCTCTCCGTTGAAAGATTTCGCCTCGATGGAATGATGTTATTGTGTACGTGCTACGGTATGTTCTCGGTCAACACGCGACACCCCGGAAGTTGACTTATGTATTATAATAGGCATATTCTTTCTCCTTACAGTGCAAGCCTGGATGGCTCTTATGCAACGGCCTCGACATGGGGGGAAAATTGCAGATAATCGTCTCGCGCTTCTTTTCTATGTCTTCATCACGTTCGTATTGGGGACGATAAGTTTTCTTATGAACGCAAGGTATACAGAGATGATTTGGATTGATCTTCGTGATGCGCCTGGTGGTCCGCTCGCGCTAATCGAGGACTACATGAATTATCGTATCAACTTTGTAGCGCTTGCCACGTAAGTGTCCTTGTCCGTCCACCTGCAGACCTCTAGTATTGACGCCCCGTCTAGTGGTCACATTCAGGAGTGGTTCATGCAAGTTCTACTTGTGAGCCTAACGGTTCTTCGGATCGTCTGCTTCTAGACTGATGCTTGAAATGCTTAGCTCCACCGATGTTTTGTGATATGGAATTGGTCAAGATGGGTGATGGTCCCGATGATCACGCTCTATGTTGCCATGATCGGTGCAGTCCATCATTCACCAAGCGACACTAATCACTGACATCTTGCGCAGCATTCTCCATCATCGTCCTGGTCGAGGCGGGTAGTGGTGTTGCATTTTACAACATTGTCATGGAGCTTGCCTACCTCTGTGTCGAAGTAGGGCTCACCGTGATTTATACTGTCCTCGTGATAAATCGCTTGTTCGTCATGCGAGGGCGTATGAAGCAGGTCGTAGCCCAGTATGATTCAAGCACATACAATACCATCGCTCTCATGGTCGTCGAGTCCGCAGCGTTATACACTGTCTTCGCTATTGCTTTCATAGTTGCCTTTGCTACGTACTCTAACGGTCTCACCACTCTCTGTTTCCTGTCTATTGGCAAAATACAGGTAAGCAAACAAAATCTGAGTTACCTGTGTCTCTGATGCTAGCTATTTCAGGGCATTGCCCAATTGTTCATCATCATTCGTGTTGCACGGGGGCGGGCAGTTACACACGAGTGGTCGACCCGAACTCCCGCAATACCTACAGTCATGGCATTCTCAAGTACTGTATCCGACTTCACAGGGATGACCGACAATGAACGAATAGGAAATCCAGAGCAGAACGTCGTTCAGTTGTATGCTGATTCAGAGAAGGCGACGGAAGTTACTGTGTCTACAGCGGCATGACAATAGTTAATATTTGATTTATACCTAGTGAATGCAATTATCTTCATTTGCGCTGCGGCCTATCGAACGTCTCTGAAGCAGGGACAGCGTGGGTCAGATACCGGCATTCACTGCGGAAATAAGAAGATGACCAGTTCGCACAGCACGCGACAACCGTTCTCATGATCATACACCTCGAACCTCGAACTACCACAGATATTATATTCCCCTCTATGCCCGCCCCGCTCTTATTGCTTACATGGCGCGCACGCCGGGTAGCTCGAGATATTCACGCATACGTAATATAGACTGCTATAACAGATATGGCGTACTATACTAAGTCAGGCCCGTGTACGGTCACATCCCGACTTGCAGAATAAATATATAGTTATCACTGCCGTCCCTCCGTCCCTCTGGTCAATCTTGGTCATACTTGCCATCCCTTCGTGCAATCCATGTCCAAAATTAGTCCATACATGTGAGAATTGTTAGACCGGCTAGTTCGACTTGAGAATGCTAGGTGGATAGCCGGTAGGTTGCCGGTCAGCAGCCCTTGAATTCAACAAGATCAAACAACCATTATTCACCGAAGGAGTATTGCACAAACGCCAGTACTAGTGCTTGCGACACGTCTCCCCGAGTGTTCATTGTATACAATGGCCTTGAATGAAAACAACTCACTGTCTCGGCTCCTTGAACAATTTCCTGGGTATGGAAAGTTCACCTCACATATCACGAGTGTTACATCATCCTTTGTCCTCCCATTCTTGTACATTACCGACCGCCACAATCCGCGCATCACAGCCTCACTGCTCAATCAGATTTACCGCAACAGTGAAGATTCTTCTCCTACACATTTTGCGCACATAAACGGGACCGCTTGCTTTACAGCGCGGTTGTTGTATGATACCGTACTCAACGCGCTCGCAGGATGGGAAGTGGCCTGGGAGAATGGGTGTCAAAATTGGCCTGGTGAGGATGGGAAAAGATACAACGACAGTATCGATAGCTTTTTACATGGACTCCGGAATCTACGCAATAAATCCTGGCAAGGAACGGCTAAAGGAAACGGTAGAACTGCAGATGAAGAACCGAAGATGGTGCTCCTCGTCGAGAGAGCCGAAAGGCTGAAGGACAACCTCCCGGACCTTATTGTTCCTCTCACACGTCTCGCAGAATTGGTGAGTGGTCTGATCTCATTTTCAGTAAACTGTGTGTCTCACATCCCAAGGGCAAACATTGACTGACAATATGTGCTTACAGTCACAGGTGAAGATAGCGACCATCTTCCTGTCCTCTGCGCGATGGGAGGATATTAAGCCACCTCTTGGCGCATCCCCAGATCCCTACTTCATCGATATCGACCCTCCAAGCAAACAGGGTAAGTATCCAATTATGTGTATTTAATTAGTATGATCTCAGGGTCATTGGCATCTCTCAGATACAGTCGATAGCCTTCTTTTTGAGTTTCGTTCCACGTCCGCAGCTCAGGCACGTACAGGCACGCAGGATAAGACGTATCATCTATCACTGTTGCCGTTGTACGAACAATATGTGGAACACATCTACAATGTTTGCTCTCTTTACACAACCGATATCCAGGAACTGCAGTATATCGCCGCCGCACGATGGCCTGGGTTTGTTAAGCCTGTGTTACAGGAGCAAAGCGATGCTGATGGAGACGGGGACCCAGACCCAGACGGAACATGTAATGAACTGACACTCCCTGCTTCCGACGGCCGCATGAGACTGCTCAAGTTCTTTACCCCTTCTCTGACGGCGGCACTCGATATGCTCCATCCACGCTTGACCAATGCTACGGACTGGGCGTTAGCCAATGACCCTGACATGCAAGCATCAGAGGAGGCACAATGTCAAACAAACACGGAAGCGAGCATCGTCGTTGACCACCTACCGCGCATGTCCAAATTCATCTTACTCGCAGCGTTCCTTGCTTCGACAAATCCTGCCAAGAGTGACGTGCGAATGTTTGGTCGCGGTGCAGATAAGCAGAAAAGGCGACGTCGAAAATCTGTGTCGCCAAGGAAGGCTGGGGCGCAGACGACTGTTGCAAAGGTACATTCATGTTCATTTCACACTGTATGTAATTTAAAGGCAAACCAAAGGTTTCACAAAGACTACTTGGCCCTGTAGTATTCCCACTGGATAGACTTCTTGCAATTCTTGGCGCTCTCCTGGAGGAGAATGATGTCGAGAACCGGCCTCACGAACCTTGCTTTGAACTTCCAGGGGAGCACACCGACATGGAATTGGGGCGTGTGCACATTTACGCCGCTGTAAGTGCCACGCCTTGTCCCGTGTCAATCCCGTCTGACCCTACATTCCCAAGATCACTGAGCTTACGTCTATGCGTGCCCTACACCGCACGACTGCTTTCGAGAAACTAGAGGGACCGCCTATGTATAAATGTGGGATTTCATTTTGGGTAGCAGGGGCACTCGCCAAGGATTTGCAGGTACCGCTGAACGATCTCATGTGGGACCCGATGTAGTGCTTCGACAGCATGGCTACTGCACATTTATCCGTACATGTCAAAATACGTGCCACAAAGCGTTTACTTTGTGTGGGAGTCAGGGATATCAGCTGATGCGATTTCCAGGGTTGGTGGTGCTGGGGTACTGGCACAAATGTAGGTCCTACATTGTCATCTATGATCTGAGCCATGGACCATGTACTAGTCGACAGTGTATCAACTCGTTTTGGTCGATCATGAGCTGGTGTTTGGCGAGATTGTCAGGGCCATTGATTACATTGAATTCACATGATGATCGGTTCATTGTCCATGTCATTGATCACAACAATATCATTGCTTTTGATTGTGTTGTACCAGCGGCGAGTATCAGAATGTATAGTAAGACTGTGCTACCACCTCAATGATCAGATACCTTGTGACCGCCCGCCCCGACCCGTGCTTTCCATGTGGGAAGACTCAACTAGAATCTGGAGCCGATCACGTAGCTAATACCACCGGTGAAGGTTCGTAGTCACTATGGTGCTCAAATAGTGCTATCAGTGGTTTCCATATTTACACCGCCAGTGCGAAAACTCTCAAGCCTGCATCAAACAAACACTCTCCTCCTACTCCTGTATATCTTTGACGATGCCCACAGAGTTTGTCTCTGAATCCGCGGCATTCCCTTTGCAACTACTCGACTCAAAGTTCAACTCTGCCGACCTCCGAGTCGAGAGTGAGGTTACTGAGGACCAACAGGTTGACTCGGACGACCACGTGCAACCTCTCAGCTCGAGTGAGTTTGCTATGTGACAGCACCTTATAGATCATATTTATGAAGTCGAACGGAGCTCTCAGTTTCTGCATTCACTGTACGTCTGCCTTTCGCGCATTATGCAGTCATCCCCGGGCCTGATGAATTTGAAATGAAACACCTTACACAGGCTCGGAGTTCCATTAATGATAGTGCGGACTTTGACGACCCAAACCTCGACCCTTCACGTAGCACAGAATTTGACGACGAGTCGCCCTATCCAGAGGTCCGATCCGCTGTTGCAAACACAGACGATCCGTCCATACATGTAACAACGCTTCGTACATGGGTTTTAGGTTTGGCCTGGGCAATTATCATGCCTGGCGTGAACCAGTTTTTCTTCTTCCGCTATCCCACCGTGCCCATCACTGGCATAATCGCTCAGCTACTCTCGTTTCCAATAGGCCGCCTCTGTGCTGCTTATCTTCCTCAAAAAAAAATCTTGGGGATTTCACTAAATCCTGGTCCCTTCACTATCAAGGAGCACGTGCTGATAACAGTGGGTCCTCTCTTTAAAACCCTATTGGCCTCTTTTTATCACTATCTACCCATAATAGATCATGGCTTCGGTGGGCGCGACATCTGCTTACGCAGTAAGTTCCTCCCGAAGTATCACAAAGCATGCACTCAAAACACCCAAATTAGACAGACATTATTGCCGTGCAAAGAGTTTACTATAATCAGAAATTCAGTTTCAGTTGTTCGTCTTCCACGCCGCCTTATTAAGATTGAACGCATGCTCATGAACTGTTCCTTATCAGATCAGTGGTTTTTGGTGATGTCAACGCAACTAATTGGCTTCTCCACTGGGGGAATCACACGACGGTTTCTTGTGTCGCCTCCAAGCATGATCTGGCCCGCGACTCTCGTCAGTTGCGCACTCTTTAATACTCTTCACTCCGAGCAGTATGCGGGTATTGGACGATTAGGCGGCTTAAGCCGAGAACGCTTCTTCGTCTACGTTTTCACAAGCGCATTCTTGTGGTGTATGGATTTTCCCCGGCTCCCATTCTTGTCTAATTTTACTTTTTGATGCACCAGACTTCTTCCCTGGTTATCTGTGTGAGGCATATTCCCTATAACGACCTTGTTTTGTTAATATATTTTTTGCACAGTCCAGGCCCTTTCGTGGTTTTCTTGGGTAACATGGATTTCGCCTGACAATGCTGGTGAGTCTCGAGACACCGATCCACGATATGCTCCTTACGCAGAACCCCTAGTTGTTTCACAGCTCTTCGGGTACGTCTTTTTGTTCGCTAAAGAACGATGTACCATGCGCTGAGAAAACTAGCTACGTCCACGGTATGGTAGGTTGATGTTTACTTGGCCCCTATCGTGAGTTTAGAATTTTGAATCAGGGAATGTCCGTGGTAACATTTGACTGGGCCCAAATTGCGTAAGCACTTGGTCATTCCAACTTTATTGTCGTTCTAAGCTTGGTTGTCCAGATACATTGGGTCACCACTAGCCATGCCTTGTGAGCCTCCTGGTATCTCTTCGATGTTCAGTCTAATTCCGGTCAACATTAGGGTGGGCAACGGCGAACGTTATTATTGGCTTCGTAATTTTTTATTGTGAGTCCGAGGTATTTGTTTAAACTTAGTATTGAACCATTATCCTAGGGATTGTAACACCTATATTATATGTCAGTGATCCACAAAGATTTCACGACTGACGAACTGACTCCTTCGCAGTTTACAAATACCTGGTATTCTCTATACATGCCGTTCGTCTAATCACTGTCTCTCCCTACATGACGTCACTCAATCCTTGCTAGTATTTCGTCAAGGACCTCCTTCGATAACACACAGAACACATACAATGTCTCCCGGATATTGACTTCAGAAAGCACTTTTAACGTGACAGCATATGAGGAGTACAGTCCGATATTTATTCCGTAAGTGATCACGCTCTCAGTTCCAGTGTTATATTCACGTCGATAACAGAGCAGCATTCGTGATGTCTTATGGGTAAGTTCACTAATTGGCGATCGATCTTGGCTTCTGTTGAGAAAACCTCTTTTCATTAGTCTCTCGTTTGCTTCCATCACTGGTAAGGAAGTATGCACTATAGCTATGACAGAAATTGACAGAAATGTCTTAGCGACTATCGTCCATTGCTATATTCATTTTCGGAAGCAAATTTGGTATCAAGCGCGACGGTCACTCGAGGAACAGGCAGACATTCATGCTCGCCTTATGAGTCGATACCCACAAGTTCCCGAATGGTATGTCCAAAAATTCTTCTCCCACAGGGATTCTAACTTAATACAATTCCCCACTCCAGGTGGTACTTGTCCTTATTCGCTCTCATGTTTGCATTGGGTGTCGTCAGCATCGAGATTTGGCCTACAGAGATGCCGGTTTGGGCTTTTGTCATAGCGCTCTTAATCGGTGAGTCGTCACGATATCTGTGTGAAAGTGTTATTATAAGAACGTCCATATACCCTCTAGCATTTACCTATGTGATTCCATGCGGTATGATACAGGCAATCACCAATCAGCAAATTGGGTTGAAGTGCGTCATATGATATAGATGGAATCTTTCATAACTCAGACATATCCTAGCGTCATCACAGAGCTGATCATCGGGTAAGTCTACGCTGGCTCATGGCATCAATCTATCTGACCGCTTGCTATCAAGATATTCGCTACCTGGCAAACCGGTAGCAATGATGCTGTTCAAGACCTACGGCTATATTGTGCGTCGCGCATCCTCCAGTCTTTTGGTGTATTGACTCTCGTAGACTATGTATCAAGCCTTGACATTTACGTCCGACTTCAAACTTGGTCACTACATGAAAATCCCTCCTCGAAAAATGTTCTGGTGCCAGATTGTGGCTGCGATAGTTGCTGGAACCACGCAAATGGGCGTTCAATCGTGGATGTTCTCTACCATACCGTAAGCGTCAATGTTGGTGACTGCTTGATGAGGCTGAGTTTCTTGTAGAGACATATGTAGTAGTACTCAAAAAGACGGGTATGTTCGAATGTTCAGTATGGCATCTATACTCAACATCGTGTAGTTTCACCTGTCCTAACACGGAGGTATTTGGCACTGCGTCCATCTTCTGGGGTGCGTTCATTAGATCGGTGCTTCGGGGGAAGGAAGAATTTACTCTGACGAACAGGTGTAATCGGCCCACAACGTTTGTTTAGTTCCGGGCAATTATATCAGTAAGTCGCCACGCTACCCTTAATCTCATTGGAACTGAATGTCCTCTTGCAGTTGTATGTCCCCATTGCCAGCTTGACAGAAGGAACGCTATAGACACACTTCTAGCCGTGTTAGTATTCTTCATCATCGGAGCAGTGAGCCCTATCATGGGTTGGCTGGCGATGAAGCGGTATCCAAACAGTATCATACGATATATGAAGTGGGTCATTATCTTAATCACAATTGCTGACTAATTAACACTTTGATTAGTTTGTAAGTTCCCTGATATCATTCCTTCGGACAGCATGACGTCGTACACCATAGCCCGCTAATATTTAATGGTACCAACAAGATTCCCCCAGCTTCTGCGCTCAATTATGTACCGTGGGCGTACGTGCGCAGCGTTTGTCATATGGTGCATTGACTTACTGATATACCGCAGGCTCGTAGGTTTCATCTTCCAGTATGTTATACGAAGGTTTGTTTCCCGTTTGAAAACAACTGTAGCGTCTTCTGATGTAGTTTTACAGGCGTAATTTTGCATGGTGGACGAAATACAATTGTAAGTAGATTCACGACAGCATTCACGCCATATGACGAGTTACGCAGATGTCTTGTCGGCGGCACTGGATGCTGGACTAGCTGTTTCTGTAATCTTCATATTTTTCGTGTAAGTCCACTTGATCACAATCCTAATTGTCATTCACTGAGCTGAACAGATTGCAATATCCGGCAAAATGGGTCGGTGAGTTAAAATTGCTGCAGCTACTGATAAGCGTTCAAACAATTTCACTAGATTGGGGAGAGCTTGCAACATTGGTGGGGCAACACGGTGGGCCCTTCATTGAACTACCAGCTCAAACGACTAATGTGTTCATCATTAAGGTGTTTAACACAACTGCTGATGGTATGGGCACTCCGGTTCGTCAGTTACACGGCTCAGAAACATTCGGGTACGTTGACTTGTCATCTGATCACCTCTGTTTTGTTGACGAGCAAACTCAGCCCCAGCATGGGATCTTGGTAGCCACTGTATCTTCTGTGCTTTAAATGTAGAGTTGTTGTATTGGTATAACATGGACTTGTACTGCGTTCCTGCATAATGACACATCGTTGCAACTATCGCCTTCCGCGTGCGGGTGGTTATGCGAGGGTATTTAATATGAACGTTCATCATTGTCATAAGATGCGTTAATGTAGATCGTCTGCGGCAAGGGACCGCAATGCGGGCACATTCGGGAACATCTAGTCGATCTTCACTTTGCGAACCGCCGCAGAATCATTGGGCACGCCACCGATGCGGTTTCCAACCTTGACTTTCTGCCCAGCTTTGAGCGTGAACTCGAACGTCTTTGGGGCTTCGAAAACCAACACGATGGTGCTTCCCAAGCAGAATCCGCCCATCTCTTCACCAGCGGTCAACGGCTGACCGTTGAGGATAGGAGACGCTGCTGAGTAGACGGCCTCGTTATAAGTTCCGGGAGGAGGGGGGTCTGCCTCGGACGTTCGTACGAAGAGCCTGTAAGTGTGACATCAGCATGAACTACACTTCTATACCAATGGGATAATACACACGGTATCAAAGTTTATCTTGATGCTGCCTACGTTAGTGGCACCAACGGGGATCATTCCAAAGAAACCAAATTTCCACCGACCGAGAAGGGCGACTCTTTCATTTAGGACGAAGAGGTTTTGCAGCCGCTTTGCCATCCACGGAGAAACGGAGAAGAGTTCACCTTGAAGCCACATGCCATCAGAAGTACGCGAAGCATGTACATGAGGACTTACCAACGAAGTGGCGCCGTTTCTCCACTACCCAAGCAGTGGGACTGTGGAACCGGTGATAATCACCCGGAGCGAGGTAGATGACAGTGAAATAAAGTGCATTGCCTTCTTTAACGCTTGTGCCCGAAGTGCTTCTCCTCCGCTCCATCGAAGGTCTGAGGCCCATTTCGCGAGCGACGGAGGCATCATGCGCGATAGTTTCTTGGAGGGACCCTGGATGCTCCACAGACGCATCAATTTGCTCGCCGAATTTCTTCGACACGGAAGATGATTCTGCCTCAGAGGCGGACTGAGTTCTGGGGATTGGAGGTGTCACGGTACCCGGAGTCGAAGGTGTGGATGCACCCAGGAGTTGTCCTAAGCTATACTCGATGCCGTTCACATTAGCAAATTCTTGGTCTGTCACGTGAGACATTTCTCGGTCTGGGAACTCGATTACCGTCGAGGTTGGGCTTTCTGGATCTGAACGATCCACACCGAGGAGAGCATCCAATGAGTAGGTGATTCCCTTGACTTGCTCCACTCGAAGATTCTCGATAGTTCCGAGATGTAAAACGGTGCCGTCGGCAGGGCTGACCTGTAATATAGTTAAGATAGAAGTTCTTCGAATAAAGTTAAACTCTTACGAGGATAGCGTTGTCTATGGGCCTGACACCGGGTTTGAGCTTTCGGTAGAAAAATTGACCAAGGCTGGCAAATTGCGCTAGATCATCAGGGTCAATTTCCTCAAGATTGCAGCCAAAAACGTATGCATAGAGCCGGAAGCCGTAGGGCCGTATCCAAACTGGTAGTTCGAGTGAGTTCATGTAGCCCCAGATGCGCGACATGTTTCGGAGAGGAAGAGCGCCTATTACGTGGACCTGCACGAGACCAGTTTAACAAACGTAGTTCAATAACAAATCAGTGACACGCACATGCCATGGACCTTTGAGCTTAATGATTTCACGACCTTCATCATCAACATGAACCTCATTCTCTGCACGTGCTACTTTCTTGCGGTATTGGATGACGACGAGGAGAATGGCCCCAACGGCCAAGGGGAGCGGATACCATTTTGTTGGAGTTTTCGTCCACGCCAACATAATACGTCCTACATTCAGCAAGGTCAGATATGCATATGCTCTCTTATCCACGAAAAGGCATACTGTAGAGCGGAACGCCATGCGAGCTTGGCAATGGTGGTGGTGTAGTCTCTGGAGGTATACTGCTTCTAGTTGAAAGCGATCGTCTCAATGCACCCTGCTTGAGTGTGCGTACAGTTCCTGATAAACTGATTCTACGCTTCACAAAGACGCGTGAAAAAAGGGCAGAAGAGCTGTTCGCAGTAGACGTGATAGCATGAGACGCCGCCTGAAGGGGTCTCTTCCCCTTCACGATGGCTTTATAGAACATTGCAGGTGGTGGATGCCGTTCACAGTTCGCGTTTGAGAAGTAACTCTTCCAGTGCAGGTTGCTACGAGTACTTGAAAACTTTTCGAACGGGCACCAAGGGCCACACGACTTCCTTCGGCAACAGCACATATAAGGCAAAAGCTTTGGATTCTAACAACGCCAAACAAATGGTGTTAAGCGATCATTTACTTTGACGTGACCTTGGCAAAATTTTAGCCAACGGGACCATATCTTCAGCGCTTACGCCAGAAATATAGATTAAATATTAACTGTTGGCTCACAAGTAGCCAACCCCATTTTATGCACACAACAAAATGTTTTAACGGCTTCTAGCTTATTCAAATTGCCAACGTGGACCAGTGGCATTAACCGAGCGTATGGCAACGCCCACCCTGTGTCACACCCCAGCTGTATCATATGGCACGGTGAGCTACTCGCACAGTTTGAGGAACAACAAATCAGGCTTCATGCGGTACGCCTGCTCGATGTCCCCTCTCAGGGCTGTTCGGATCTACGGGATGATAATTGTATCTTCACTCCACATCAATCAGGGCTGTGCAACTTGAAACTGATGCCCTCTCAGGCTCAGCACCGCACCAACTCCACAATGCTGATCGATTCATCGAAGATTCTGTACTCATCATTGTTGGTAACCTTACTATGATACGAAAGCCCAAGGCGGAGAAAGAAGGTGCGCACGAAGCGATAGATGGCCTGAGGATGAGGAGCAGGGATAGTAGACATTGAGATACGTGCTCGCCCACAGGTTATCTGTTTGCTTTGTGTGGATTTGGCACGCCGAATCAATCTGCCTTCTATCTTTTACGGTATTCAAATATTCAAGTTTTCTATTACTAGGTGCCTGTACATGTGCAAATGTCTCACGACTAATATTTACATTGAGCCCCTGGATTGATTTTACCTAGTTTGATCAATCAAGGCAGCAACGGACATCATCCCTCGATCTCATTTCAGTGATTCAAGCACTGGATGGTGGTATATATGCCATCGCCATACATCTACCAAATTCACCTCTCCGAGACCCACATCCCCATTTTCTACCAATATGACTATAGTCTCAGATGATCCCGCTTGGTGGCCGACCATCGATGCATATCGTTTTTCCAGCTATTTTGTAGGTTCGTGGAGAGCAGTCAGATGTTGAGGCTGGTGTCTCAATCTAACCTTGGCTGTTTCGCAGTTGCCGCCTCTGTTGGAATTGCGTATGATTGGGGTGAGCATGATAGATTAAAGAACTGCTGACGTCCTACAAGCATTTTCAGCACTTACTTTGGGACAAGAGGTATGTCAGTGCTATAACTAGAGCAGTCAGCTTGCTAAGAATGGTTCATAGATTGAATTCGTCTGGGTGAGTAGAGTCCTAGCATGTCAGAAGAACACATGAAAATACACTTAATTCCAGAGGCAACACTGGTCCTTAATGACAGTTCTGTATCTCAGTGTATGTAGCTTCACTTGCCTGTCACGGTTGTCATGTTGTACTAACTTGAAAACATCCTAGGTGCGCTATATTGGAATCTTATATGCTGTGTATGTTCGGAAGGTTGAACAATTGAGGTTGTGCTAATCGTCCATCTCTTATAATCAGCCTGTACATGCTGAGTATGTCTTCTTAGTACATTCGCTATCTTTGTTTCTTCTAACTAACGGCATACAGTCAGTGTTCCGACCATCTCGCTGACAGATACGGTGAGTCTTCTGCCCACATGCCTACTACTCCCCTCCAATTAACTGTGGTGCCCTGTAGGAGTGGGTGTGGTCCTTACTAAATTCTTGGTTCACTAATGATTGCCACGCTATACTGCCACAGATGTGAGTCTGTTGGAGTGTGTGCTACCCGAGGCTGATCACTAACGGCATTCGTCAGGCCGGATTGTGTATCTCGTATGGAGTTGGACGGGTATGTTGGTATATACAATGCTGTGGGGTGAGCTTGGCACTCGTGAGACCTCAGTGATATTGACTTGACTGAAACATGCTGCTAGTCATCATGATCACTCGGTTGTATGCCATGTATCAACGATCCAGAAAGATCCTGATATTTCTCATTGTCACCGCCGTGGCTATCGAAATTTTCAATGGAGTGGGAGCCATAATGATGACGACTAGTGCTTCAGGGGGTACGCTTAATTGTGCATGATAAAAATGTACATGGGGCTCATTGACGAATACAAGAGCAACTCATACTTTCCGGCACCTATCAGTGCTCGGTTGGCTACACGGAAGATATAGCACTTCTGGGTTCCATTGGTTGGATACTCTCTACTGTGTGGGAGGTCCTCACATTGTGTCTCGCAGCTTGGATTGCTGTCAAACACTTCCGTGGACTCCGACAACATTCGACAGGAGGGATTATGCGGGACTGTTTCACGGTGTTGATCAAAACTCATGTGCTTTACTTTGCGAGGTGAGCTCATATTATGAACATGGTTCCCGTTTTCGCTAAAGAATTGGACATGCCAGCTCTGTTGCTATCTCTTGCTTCCAGCTTATTGTGCTTTCTCCGACATTCGCGACAGTATGTCAATTTTTCACTGACCTCTCCATGCCACCACGATTCATCTTTTATATAGGACGAATTTTCCCCGGAAATTCTGGTTTATTATGGCTTCCTTCAGATTTTCACGGTCGTGCAGATGTTTGTGCTAGGGCCACGCCTGATCCTTGGCGTTCGAGAATTTCACGCTAAGCTCGTGGCCGACTCTGATGCAGCAACTGCCATGACCTCAATCGCTTTCCAGGAGCGCGTGCATATATCAACTGGAAATGGTGTATAACACGGGAGATGGTCGGTGGAGCTAACGGTTATCCAATGCTCTGCCGGGAACAGCAGGAGAATTCGTTTTTATTCAGTCTCACTTTCGTCTTGGTATTGATTGAAGTTATGTGGTTTTGCGAAGTAGAGCCTTGTAAAGAAGATATAGGTCTGGGCAATGTTTTCGTCGTACTAGTACTATTTCTTCACGTGCACGTAAGTAGCTACAGGTCCTGACAATGTTTAAATCAATGTCTACTGCCCTCCACCAACCACTAGCTGGTCTTTCTTTTCTCTGTGATGACAATCATGCTTATGATTGCTTAGATAAATGGGCGCGCAATGAGAGCCAACTCATGCAACACTGCTGCATTTCCTTAGCAATCTGTCCTCGGTTCATCTTCTCGCCTCGTTCAACGTTCCATCCTTGTCTTCTCACCTGACTTACGCCAACTAGCTTACAGAAGATTCACTCAAAAGTGATTACAAAGTGCGCGAGGCACGTTCGTGCATCTGTAGCTTAACGATGCGAGGTGTACTTAATGAGTTTTCACGAGGTTGAGGCAAGTCAATGTTTGTGAAGGAGTTTGCCTTCCACTTTTGTTTCACGAGGCGGAAATACGATATCCATACGCATATGAATCTGGTTAGGATTGTTACTGAAACGCTTTTGGGGATACATGTACCTTATTAAGCACTCTCAATGTGATATGAAGACCTTGGATACATATAAAATGTTTCTGCGTCCTTTCTTTAGCTGAGACACAGAAGGAATCCAGACGTCTGAGTATCGCACACCAAATATAAAACGGCGACACCAACACACCCAAGAACGAACACGCAGGCGCCGGCACCAGCGATAACGTCTGCTGCTCGAAACTGCTCTGATCTTGATTTCGTTTGCGTTGCCCTTACTGCACGACGCCAGCCCAAGTGTTGCGGTTGTAGAAAAAATTGAATTCACAAGTCATATATGCTAGAATATGATCGGTAAACCCGGAGCAACCTTAAAGAACATTAACACGATCTCCACCATTTTAACCGATTTCATTGTGCACTAAGGGCAAGGCGAACCTTATGGTTGCTGTGTCGTGAGATGGTATCATCGATGAGGCCGACTGTCAGATCTAGACGAACCGATATCATGTTAGCATCACTGCTGGCACTAGCAACCTACACTTGTACCAAGTGGCAGGCCGAGATCATGTGTTTGGGTCTTGCAACTTGCAACCGACTAAATCCGAATACCGGAAGTAGAACTCAAAGTACAGTCAAGTCCTTTGAACGACTTCATGCTCGCACGACGAACCACGCTCTGGCTCCCTCCAGAGTTCGTACCCTTCGCAGGGCATAACTGCCTGTGTGATTAGGATTAATGTATGTCATACATACATAACAGTGACACGTACGTACCATGCAACCCAACATCAATGATAACAATAGACCGCCATCGCACGATGGCGCTGGGAAAAAGAAGTAACACAAACCACAAGCAACAGTGGACCTTTCTAACGACAGATTTCAAGGAGCGCCACGATGGCCGCAAAAGAGGTGCCTGGGCAGACTCGACCTTGGTTCAACCTATGGCGCACATTGCAGCAAATGAGCGGCATAGGCTGAGCCAAAGTTGCGTGATCGTATCTAGCTCGTGTCGCTGATCATGAAGCTCGCCAGCACACAATCGGTTACATGTATAGTGGTGTTCGGGCTTGTATATCGCTCTGGTGATCGGAGCGAGCTACAAACCCGAACACCACTGCGTAAATGAACTATCCTAAATGCGTTCCCGTGCCTTCAAGAATGCTGATCAAGTCCAAAAGGATTGATCAGCTTCATGAAGACAGGACGAGGACCAGTTGTGCAATCTCCCCCGTGTCAAGTCATCTAGATGCTCTCCTATATTTATGGATCAGCAATTCAGTTGATCCAAATGGCTTCACCACAAATACTGGATCAGTGCACCAAATCCCGTGTGTGTACACATGTGCGATGAGTGGTTTGAGTTCAAATCAATTTAAAAGTCAAGACAACAGACTTAAATACCCACGACGCGTACACAACACCAAATAATCCCAAATCCTCCTCCTCGCATACACTCCTACAAACTCGTCATCGACCACGCAACACGCAAACGCATACCAATCGATGAAAGTCCACATCAAACACTGGAACGCCGTCGCTCAATGGCGCTGGAACACAGGAAACGTAAATCACGATCAAGATGACGAAGGCGACGTCTGTGGGATCTGTCGCGTCCCGTTTGAGGGGTGTTGTCCGTCGTGTAAGATGCCAGGGGATGATTGTCCTTTGAGTGAGTTATAGTTTCGTTCCTTTGTGCGTTTCGTTGTTGGTCGTGAGTCGTGCATCGTGCATTTGTTCCACTCGTCACGTTCCCCTTCCACCTTGCTTTCCTTCAAGAGAATCGCGACAACTAACAATTACCCCCCATCTAACCCCCTATCACTACAGTATGGGGCGAATGCAGCCACGTATTTCACATGCACTGCTTGCTCAAATGGTTAGGAACGACTGCTTCGAAACAGCAGTGTCCTATGGATCGACGTGCTTGGGGTGCGTGATTTATCTTGTATCTATATCATCAAGTCTTGCTGATGCGTTATATCTGCAATCTTTAGTCACTGCTGAGCGAAAAGCGAACGAGTTGGCTGCGAGTTAGATATGATGGCGGTATGAACCGGCTTACCGCGGCGGGCAGATCCGTCTTTGAGTTAGCAGCGGATCAATCTTTGAGGCTGAGCTGCGGGCGGATCAACCTTTGACTTAACAGCTCAAAATTCTTGATTGTGCGAGTCGTAATTGCAATCATGAACGCTGATCCTGATGGTGATCCCGATCCCTCATGTATTCATCCCACATCCTGCCCCTGTGTCGACACGCGGACGCACCGTACACATTTTCATATACGATTCCCGCCCCTAAGCACCACAATATATAGTTTAGATTGATATACGATACTAATACAAGGCGTCAGGGCCATTCCCCATCCCCGTCCCTCCCAGCACACTCCACAGAAACAGAATAAAACCTCTACACTAACGTACACGCGACAAAATACGATACAAAACCAAAAGAAACCAGAACATGAACGAACATTGTTCCATAAATAGCTTGAACTTGAACTCGAACTTGAAACAAATGAAAGAATGAACAAAAAGATTCTAGATGTGCGATGAAGAGTGTGGATATTGCATATCTAGATCATACCATACATGCATACATTTCGTGAGATTGGCTGGCGTCATGTGATCGTGATAGTTTGCGTGTGATTGGGCGTTTTGGGGATTGGGATTCCGTTCTGTTCCTCTCCTCTTCTTTATTTGTATAGATGTAAGGGGAGCAATTACTGCTCGTACCCTCCTGGGCCTTGTAAAGAGGCCATCCAGATCCTTGTTTTATACAACCTGTAGATAAATCGTTAGCAAATGAGCGAGTAAACACATGCACAGCAAGCAAGACATAGACATAGGCACAGCTACAGCGCGAGCAGGAAAAAAGACACACCGGAACAACTCCCGGACAAGCTCCCTAAAATCAATTCGTTTTTCAGCGATAAAGTAGAACGTGAGTTTACGTCGATCCCTGCGATCCATCAGTCCCCCTGTATCCTCTCGTTCAAAACAAAACGTACCACTGATACTCCGCATCAATAACCTCCATAGGAAGTTTCTTCTGCCGAACTTTACTCTGACACAATTGCAGCGCTTTAACTTCATCTTGCATCTTCGTCACTAAATGCCTGTCGCCCCCCCATCAATCAACACTCGCCCCAAAAACCAAAAAGAAAAACGCACTGAGTATCATGAGCCTGGGCCTTCCCATAAATCATCTTCGGATTAATCTCCTTCTTCCCCGTCGCAGCAGCTCCCGCACCAACCCCGCCAGGACTCATCACCTCGCCAGCCTCCCTCTCCCTAACCTCCCTTGAAACGCCTCCACTTCCTTAAGTGTAATGCTATCATTCACAACCTTGCCCAAATCCTTCCCTCTATCCGCTTCAACGATCACCAAATCTCCAACCCTGATATCTTGGCTCAAATCAGTGAGATAGAAGAGATCCGTACGTCCCGCTTTGAATTCGACGATGAAGAGCGGCCAGGAGGCCGGGACGCTGCTTAGAGGGAGTCCTTTCCCTAGGTCACTCAAGGGCGTTTGCTGAGTTTGACTCGCATCGGAGAGGCGTCGTTGGATTTGGTGGTAGTACGGGCCTTGTTGGGGTTGGATGGGGCGGGAGGGTAGTAGGTGAGAGCGGGCCTTGGCGCGCGAACCCAGCACCGTTGTTCTGCGCAGGGAGGTACTGGATACCCTGCCCTGGGATGAACCGCGCCGTAAGCTGCTGCTGAGAATACTGCGCATCCAAAATCTGCTGGTCAAAATGCCCCCGAGGGGGACTTCCGCCCGTAGAAAGCGCGCTGTCGCTTGGAGACCCGAATTGTTGGCGGGATGCAAAGCTCGTGCCGGATGGGATGTTGAGGTGGTAGGGGGATACGCGGTCTGTGGAGGGCGGGCTGCGTGGATAGATGGGGAGGGAGGACGGCTGGCTCGTGGTTGACGAGCTAGACGGCGCACCGGGCTCTTTCATGCTCAAGCACACCGAGATCAGCAGCTAAATCGTCATCTGAAAACATAAGACCGCCCCTGCCTCCAAACGGCTGTGCATTAAACACGCCAACACGAGTATGTCCATGCGTCTCGTCCCCAGGGCTCTCAGGCGCATTAAACCCCACGATAGTAGGCCTACGGGGCTGAACGACACTAACGCTGTGTCTCCGACTAGTAGTCCCACTTCCACCCCCACCATTCTCATCTTTTGGAGGATTCATACCCGCCCATAGTTCTCGGAATGCAGAGCCGTCGTCTAGGAGGATCTGGCCGACATCACGAACAAACGGACTCATATTGGAGACATCGATGGTGTTCCTGTTCGGATAGCCGTTATCGGCGAGCGGGGACCTGCCCATAGCGCCGAGGCTCCCATAACGACTAGACGCGGGTGGTTTGATCTCTCCATACCTAGTACCTGGAATACTGAGAGGGTTTGAGTTGTTATTGTTAGCTGCGTCTGCCCATGGGTTGGAATGATGATATGGGGTTTGAATTAAGGTGGGACGGGTGGTGGTGGTAGCGAGGCTTTGAGAGCGGCTGCGGGTGAGATCGGGAGCATAGGAACGGCCACGGGATGAAGTGGGTAGGTAGCGGTCCTCATCATGATGATCATAGGTATCTGAAAGTACTTCTGATTCGTCGTCTTCGAACGTAGACTCGAAGTGGGATTCGCGGAGTGCAGAGCTGTAGTTTGATTGGGGGTTTGAGAAGGAGGAGCTGCGGGTTGGTACGCTCATTGGGAGACCTGTTGTGGTTGTGGATGTCGTTGTTGTGCGGGTTGGTTGTTGGAGCATGCGTGGTGACCAGGGAGATGAAGATGAAGATGGTGAAGATGAAGGAGAGTTTTGATTGCGTAGACTTGTCAGGTTTGTTCTTGGTGGTTGACTTGTTGCTCGTTCCCGACCAGAATTATTTGGGTCTGGGTCAAGGAACCGATGTCTGCGATTAAAGTCGTGCTCTTCAGGCAGATGTTGCATGACAGCTGGCGGTGGCGAGAACAGCTAGTTAGCGGGTTCCTACGACAGCTGGCGGCACTTTCACTAATTAGTTTCTAACACTTCAAATCCTCCATTTAAACGACATTTTCATGATAATGACTGAAACCCACTCACCCTCTCTAGTATGCTCTAAACACTGTAACTGAAAAAAGAACCAAGTTGAAGTTAAAAGCGAAAGGTTGTTGAGTCTCGGGTTCGCACCATCATGGGTCACGAGCTCGATCACGAACACCATTTTTTTAATTAAAATAATAACATACATACAAACAAAGAAAAACCTTTCGATAAATATTCCCCCGCCACCGCCGAAAGACAAAGGCCCCGTGGGGCGTACGGATCCTTCCGCGGAATCTAGATCATGATCTCGATCGTAGAGGAGGTCATGCGCAAAGTCAAGACTAGGTCAAACCTCGAACACAACATCTACAGCGCTGAACGCCGTGTTACCGGGCCAAACGACCAATGGCACTTCACACTCCACAATCTCAACCTGTACATCCCTCCAATCTCCCTCCTGTTCTTGTTCCTCTTCCCCTTTCTGAGCAGGAACCTCATCATCATCAATATCATCCCCATCATGATACTCCTTCTCCCCAGTCCCAAGGAATGAACTCATGAGGTACGAAGCCCAGCTCTGTTGCTGCTGCGGTTGCTTTCCGACCTCCTTCGCAACGCTCCCAGGTGAAACAGGCACCTCTTGTTGCTCAGGAGCGATCCCCACAGGGGCACGCCACGCACTTCCCCACGCAGTAGGCGCTCCATCCCTCGTTAACCCACGCACCCGTGCGTTCGGCGCTGTTACACCTACCAATAGCGTAAGGTGCACTTTCCACGTTAATCCCCCTGCCTTCCCAGGTACAGATCCGGTACCGGTACCGTTCCCAGACACAGACCCGTTAATATGGCCGTTCCCAAGTAAGGGAAGAGATGAGCACACAATTCCGAATCCAGGACATGCGTCACTGGGTATATCAAGTGCGAATGTGGTGCGAAGGGTGCTGCCTGTGAATGAGGCGTGGTGTTCTGCGTGGATGCGGCGCGTGGTGCTTGTGCTTGTGCTTGTGTTCGTGATTCCTAGAGAGGCTGGGAGGCTTTCGGTTGTTTCTAGCGTTGCGTTTAGCTGTGAGATGTATTAGCAAAAAAATCGAAAATGATAAGCCGATGCAAATTTTGAGAAAGGAACGATGCGGAAAACACAGAATCAAGAACAAACTACTCACCGAAATCACCTTCCCCCGTCCGTCCCGCTCATTAATCTCCACAACGCCCAAAACAGTTTCCCCAAGCCTATACGCGCTCTTCGTGAATGTAAGAACAGCGACTTTGACATCGTCTTTTGTCACGTCGTACGAGGCTGGCGGGGAGTTAGTAGTCTGCAAAGAGATAATAAACGCTGAGACGTGCCTTTTTTGGGATTTCGGGTTAAAATTTCGACAGCTTCTCGACATCCCGTTAGTTCTCCCTCTCCTCCCTCTTTCTCTCTTTCGAATGCCCTGAGAGGATCCAGAACTACCTGACTTCCACTCCCAGAAGCAAGTCCGGAGGAGGAGGAGGAAGGTATGTTCTCAGGCACGCTTTCAGCAGGCTCTTTAATCCTCACGCCCGTCGATCCCTCCGCAGGGAATGTCTCGAGTAGCCTCTCACCGTAGGCGCGGAGGTCGTCAAGGGGGTCACAGGGTGATACAGTCGGTGCTATCCCCAATTCAAAATTCTGTGCTGCGTAAAATATAAGAGGACGTACAAGGTTTCGACGAGGAAGAAGACGAGTCTTTCTTTACATCACCACTCGCGCTGCTTAGATCTGTGATCTTCCCGCCGTCGTGTTTACGCACGGGGAGGAGGAGGTCGTAAGGGCGTTGTGGTTTGCTGACTGTATCAATTGGTTAAAATCGGAGGACCAAGGTTGGGAAGGACAGACTCACCGCTGACCCAGTTATATACCCTGATAGGGACTTTCATTACCCTGCTCACTGTCACGCCGACAGAAGTGGCGGGGCCATCGCTGCTATCGCCTCTCCGGCACGTACCGACTACAAGTTCGTATGAGAAGCGGATCATGCGGCCTCTGAATGTGGGAGGGAGGGTTGAGGGGAGGGGGGAGAGTGTATGTGTCTGTCATGCATCAGCGTGATTATACGAAGAAGAGGTAGGGTACTCACAAGTCCTACTTTCTCCGGGACTCAAGGCCAGATCGACGGCCAGCATGGCAGGTTGTACTTCGAATACAGGGAGTGGCACCTCTTCTTCTTCTCCTTCCACGGAATTAGCTGCTCCGACACTCAGACCCAAACCCAAACCAACGCCTGTACTAGACGCATCGCTTTGCGAAGTGAGAGAAGGGGCTCTCGATCTCCCGACTGAAGGACTGTAACTGGAAGGACTTAATAAGCTCAATAGGGAACCTGTAAGACTGGTAGAACAGTGAATGGGGCCTGCGGGTACGAGCGATATCCATACTTCCCCCTCCCAAGACGGGCCTTTTGAGGAGATGTGCGCGGAGGTTGGATAGGGCTGCTGGTGTAGCTTGTGGGAGGATGTGTGCTGTTCCTGAGAGTTGGGCGTATGAGTAAAGGAGGAGTGTTGTGTTTGGGGGGAGGGGTTTGGTGGTGTTAGAATGAGGGACTGGGATGGGTGGGTGACCATGACCAAGTGCCTGGTGTGGTTGTTTGCGAGGGGGGTATGAATGGGTGAGGGGAGCGGGTGTTTCTGCGATTGGGTCTAGTGTGGATGTAGATGTGTTCAAGGGGGGCTGTACTTCGTTTAACTGGAGGTGGCCGTCGAATACTGATTGTTTGCGTGCGTGCGGGTGGTTCTGGGGTATGGGGAAGGTCGTGCGTGGTGTTACTGCGATCACTTAGAACGAGTCAAATGGACGAGGATAAAGGACTCACCTGAATCTACTTCATAAGCTTGTACATACTCTTCACTAGCAGAAATATCCACGCTAGCACTGCGCTTGGCCTTTTCCAATGCACTACGGCTGGCTTCAAGCACTTCCTTGCCTTTCCCCTTCCCATCCACTGCTCCAATCAATCCCTTCCTCCCCTCTTCGCCAATGCCAATACCAAGCGCTCTAACAAAATCTGGTGGACGTGGGCTCAAGCCAGGAGACGTAGGAGGCCTAGCAAGCGGGGCAGAGCTTATAGAATGTGCATTTCGTTTGTGTGATTTCTGAACTGGCGCAGGTGCTGACACTGCTGAGATGGGTGATGTGTTGTTTGAGCGGGTATTGGTGAATGTGATTGCAACGGTGAATGGTTCGCCTGCGAAGTATGCGCTTTGGGTTGGGGATACTTTGACTTTGATAGAGGGATCTGTGTCTGTTGAGTCCATGGTTGAGCTTTAGGTATGATGTCGTCGATCCGAGCTTTAAATGATGATATGAACGAGGGAAAGAAAACACCTTCCACCCTTAAATATAACACAAGCTTCCACACATATGAGAACTCATCCCAGGCGAGGTTACGCCGACTCATGCCATGTCTACGCTGTGCTATGACCTACCACGTGTTACTCGGGTTATACCCACAGAGTCTTGATATCTCCCACTTCCTCGTATCTAGACTCACTGCATCTCACTGCTCAGTTTCAAAAGTTTCCTAGCACCTTGACGACTATCATGGCCTGCGCGTCAAGTACACGTTTGAGCGCGTTAATATTATTATTGTTCCAGTTTTGATTTCAACTGGTGCACGTGAATCTCAGATTCTATTAGAGTTTCGGTTGTTTGGGAGTGTTTGGCTGGCGTTTGGACGTTGACGTTGATCGATTGGGTTCACCTGTGACCTTGGCAGGGTTATGTTTTACCTTTTGCCTCCTTTTTGCCTCGCCCGCCGCTCTTCATGAATGGACGACGACGTGCGTGTGTTCCGTCATGTCTATCCCATGTTATGTCAGTTTATCAGATGAATTTTACCTTGCCAAGGGTAAATCTCCCACTCTCTACCGTGCTTTGTGTGAGGCTTACCCTTTTGATATGCATGCTAACCACGGCGGTGAGCGATATACAGTACTGCTCCTGCCATCAGGAAACACCACTCAATTACCTGTGAGTACCACTGTTAGCGTTGTCGATTTTTTCTCAACCTGCTCAGACTACACAGCTTTTATTCGAAATTTTAAAAAAATATCCACCCCCTCCCTCGGAGGAGCATTTACTTACATCACTAGCAGCGACGTCATGTGTATTACCATCTTCCTCGTCGTTCGAGACATCTGATGCCCTGGTTTCTTGTACAACCTAATCTGCTACTAGCCTAGTCCACTAAGCCGGCAATTGGACAACGACACGACGCTGAGTCGCTTGTTTCAGACACCAATATCAATCCCAAACAGAAGCCCAATTGATCCATCGACGTTTAGATCGAGCTGGGCTGGAGCACTCCGGGTGTGGAGGGTGCCGGAGGGTCCGTCGCCTTCGGGCACACTCGAGCGTCAGCTCGAAGTCTTGCAGAACAGAGGGCACCTTGACGAGTATTAGGGGGCATGGCGTTTCAAACACCGCCCTGGTACATACCTGACTTTGAATTGAGGTGCATCGAGGCTGAGTTTGTTGAAGCTTTAGCCGGGAGTTTGAGGCGTGTTGTTTACATAAGCGAGTTTTCCAAAGTTTCAAATTTTAGTACCACCAGTACTAATGCGATCTGATCTAGAGAGCCTGGAACACACGAATACGCGACGATGTTGGACTTTTGCACCTTCAATCACTGAAGATGGCGGAGTCGTCTGTCTTTTGTATCTGCCCAATTGACAAGAGTGCATCGTGGACACGCTGGAGGAAGCGGGTGATCGGTGGGTGCGACGAGGAGAAGAGTGTGAATTAAGATTAGTTGATGCATGGAACCTCGCTGGTGATACTCGTGAGTAAAGATGAACTTGACGCATAAACCTTAGACAACACTGAGGGCTTGATCTTGGTACCTAATCAGAACCCGTGGAGTACTACAAGTCAATTGGACGATTAGATTCTTCCCCTCTATACCCAATATGATTCAACAGTTGCAACGCCTCGAGGCTTGTACTAATAATGGCATATTATTTTATATAAATGGTGTAGGCCCTAGGGCTCTTCTCATTATCTTGCTTCCCTTCAACTGCTATTCACAATGAGAAAAGGCAACTCATCGACTCGGAGGGATTCGACTCACACAACTAGCGAAGTAACAGCTCGTGGAAGCTCGGTACGTGAGAAACACTCAGTCCACTTCATTCCAAACACTGACACATCCTTCGTCTAGCACCGGCCCCGTGGAAGACTCGGTCGGCTTCTGAAGAAGATAAAGGACGGTGCAAAGAAGTTAAGGATCTCGGTGAGTTCACGAGCATGTATAATGAGTGTCCTGGAATACGACTGAGATTGCCATAAGCGCTCGAATGATTCCCGCACCCACAGCCCCGTTCCCCCGAATGTCAATAATGAACGTGCTCCATCGACCTCGAATCTCGAGGTACGTTCTCATACTTGTTCTCTAGTCTCTATGCTCTCTCTAAATTATGGTGGTCGCGCAGGACCAGTCGGCTCCGTCTGGTGTGGAAGTGGAGGCTGATACTACCCAATCAGCACTTCGGGATGCACGACAGGCTGCAAAACGCATACATCCACTTTCTGGAGCTGTGAAATCCGTGGTTTCTATTGTTCAAGACACCCCAGAAGATCTCGATGTTGCTGACGGCTTCCAAGACACATATCTCAAACCCCTCAGGATATTCGACACTGTTATCGAAAAGATCGCAGATGTATGCAAGCCCTCCTCTCGGTCAGAACCGAACTAATTTAGTTCCACAGCTACATCCATATGCAAAGATGGCGCTGGGCGTGTTGTCTTTTGCAGCCAAAGTATGTTTTCTCTTTATCTCTTCCTATCTCCCACCGCTCAGCGATTATTTGGATAGATTATTCTAGCTCAAGCAGATCGCGACGCAGCGTTACTCAAACTTCTCGAGAAGTTATCTGAAATTTACGACTTCATGACACAAGACGAGAAGCTTAACCAAATTTTGTCGATGCACGCTATCCTTGGAAAGATTTCTCAGCAGACTCGTGAATGTGCTCAATTTATCACGAATTATCCGGAGATCAGCAACTTTTGTGAGTGTCATAAGCTGTCGCGCTCTGTACCGTCTCGAGCTTCTACCATGATCACAGGGAAGAGACTCGGAAAGGAAGTTATCTCAGAAACGGACGATACAATCAAAAAGTACAATGATGTGTTCGACGGGCTCATGCAAAACTTCCGAGACCAGGTTACTCGCGACGTGGCTATAGGTGTCCACGACATGGCCATACACGTCCATCGTATGGGTAAGGGTTCGGACGTCCTTGTGACTTCACATACATTCATACCTTTTCAGAAGAAACACTGGACCTCAGCGGTATGACTTATGCAGATCGCGCGGGACTAGATACCACAAAAGAATGCCTTCAAGGGACGCGCAGAGAAATCCTTTCCCAGATCACGGAATGGGTCAACAGCACTGAGGACAACGATCCACGCGTGCTGTGGCTATCTGGCCCTGCAGGCAAGGGCAAATCGGCCATCGCCCACACCATTTCTAAGTGGTTCAAAGACGTGGGAGGGCTTGGTTCGTGTTACTGTTTTAACCGAGGAGTAGAAGGTCGCAATGAAAAGATCTTTTCCACGATTGCGCGCGACCTGGCTGACCGTGATCCGAAGATGAGGCGGGCATTGGCAGATGCAGTTAAGACCGCGAATTCGCTCAAGAATACTGCGGATATCATCCAGCAGTGGCAGAACCTTCTTGTCGAACCACTGGAGAAGTCATCCGGGTCAATTATGGGACCCATCGTGATCGTGATCGACGCACTGGACGAGAGCGGCGGAGTAAAGACACGAATGGACCTCCTCCGTATTCTAGCTGGCAAACATCCAAACCCTGACGCTCGAAAAATCACAGACCTTCCTGGAAACTTCCGCTTCATCGTAACCTCTCGCCCACTTGATGACATCAATGATGAATTTCACGGTGTTCAGCATATTCGACAGATGTCGATGGATGACATTCCGCCAGCATTCGCAGAGCGCGACATCCATGCTTACGTATCCAAGGAGTTGGAGCGGCTGAATTTCCAGGATAGAGAGTTCGCAGTCCTCGCTGAGAAAGCTGATGGACTTTTCGAGTGGGCGCGTCTCGCCTGCGGATACATTAAAGAATCCCATGGGGGACTATCTCCAAGGGATTACTACGATGCTGTGGTGTCACGCAATCCTGCTGAGAGAAGCAAGCTGTTGCACAACATGTATGACCTCGTTTTGACAAATATCATACCCAGGGATACATTTCCGGATTCGCCGACACTGCGTTTGAAGAAGCTAGCGAGATTTCGCTCAGTGATGGGACAAATACTAGGCACAACTGAACCCCTTCCTTTAGCTTCTCTGAAAGTTATGAGGTCCCGTTTTCCAAAGGAAGAGGACCATTTCGACATGGAGCTTTTGGTAAAAAGCATGGGCTCCCTCCTCAGCGGCACCACCAACCCTGATTCTCCAATCCGACCCCTTCACGCATCCTTCCATGATTTCTTGACTGACAAAGAATCCAGTAGAGAATTTTTCATCGATCTGTCAAAGCCGCAACGCGACCTTGCATTCGCGTCACTTCAAGTGATGGAACACGGTCTTCGCTTCAACATCTGTGCTTTAAAGTCGTCGTATCTACCCAATAGCGAAGATCCCGGTCTACAACAGCGAGTCCAAAAATGCATCCCCCCACATCTGTCATATTCATCTCGATTTTGGACGTCGCACGTACTAAACACAGCCTTCGACAAGGAACTCGCGAAAGAAGTGGCACTGTTATTCAACCACGAGCGGGTGTTTTTCTGGCTGGAGTCACTCGCCCTGACCAATGCGCTCAGCGGTGCAGTTGGTGCCCTTCCGCCCATTGCCCAGTGGCTGAAGGTGAGCACATTGCTACTAGGTGTCAGATAAAGCGCTCATGCGCAATCACAGGGCCATCCGAAATTCAAAGATGTCTCGTCGACTGCAATGGATGTACAAAGGTTCATTCAAGTCTTCGGGGGCATGATGTTACACAGCACACCACATCTGTATATATCAGCAGTCTCATTCTCGCCTGTCAACTGTCCGCTATCGAGAAAGTTTTCTGCACGGTTTCCGAATACTCTTCGTGTGGCATCTGGACGTGATATAAACTGGCCGGCTGTTCAGACCGTGCTCAGGGGGCACACTGGTAGAGTTTGGTCGGTCTCGTTCTCGCCGGACGGCACTCGCATCGTCACTGGTTCTTTTGATAACACTGTTCGGCTGTGGGATGCAGGGACGGGGGAGCCAGTTGGTGAGCCCTTGCGGGGGCACACTTCTTCAGTTAACTCGGTCTCGTTCTCGCCGGACGGCACTCGCATTGTCACTGGTTCGCAGGATACCACTGTTCGGCTATGGGATGCAGGGACGGGGGAGCCAGTCGGAGAGCCCTTGGAGGGGCACACTAATCCAGTTTTGTCCGTCTCATTTTCGCCGGATGGCACTCGCATCGTCACTGGGTCGCATGACAAGACTGTTCGGCTGTGGTATGCAGGGACGGGGGAGCCAGTCGGTGAGCCCTTGCGGGGGCACACTTCTTCAGTTAACTCGGTCTCGTTCTCGCCGGACGGCACTCTCATCGTCACTGGTTCTTTGGATAAGACTGTTCGGCTGTGGGATGCAGGGACGGGAGAGCCAGTCGGTGAGCCCTTGCGGGGGCACACTTCTTCAGTTAACTCGGTCTCGTTCTCGCCGGACGGCACTCGCATCGTCACTGGTTCGGAGGATAACACTGTTCGGCTGTGGGATGCAGGGACGGGAGAGCCAGTCGGTGAGCCCTTGCGGGGGCACACTAATTCAGTTTTGTCGGTCTCATTCTCGCCGGACGGCACTCGCATCGTAACTGGTTCTGACGATAAGACTGTTCGGCTGTGGGATGCAGGGACGGGGGAGCCAGTCGGTGAGCCCGTGCGGGGGCACACTTCTTCAGTTAACTCGGTCTCGTTCTCGCCGGACGGCACTCGCATCGTCACTGGTTCAAGTGATGACACTGTTTTGCTGTGGGATGCGGGGACGGGGGAGCCAGTCGGTGAGCCCTTGCGGGGGCACACTGATTCAGTTTTGTCGGTCTCATTCTCGCCGGACGGCACTCGCATCGTCACTGGTTCTTTGGATCACACTGTTCGGCTGTGGGATGCAGGGACGGGGGAGCCAGTCGGAGAGCCCTTGCGGGGGCATACTGATTCAGTTTTGTCGGTCTCATTCTCGCCGGACGGCACTCGCATCGTCACTGGTTCTGACGATAAGACTGTTCGGCTGTGGGATGCAGTGATGAGGGAGCCAGTCGGTGAGCCCTTGCGGGGGCACACTTCTTCAGTTAACTCAGTCTCGTTCTCGCCGGACGGCACTCGCATCGTCACTAGTTCTGACGATAAGACTGTTCGGCTGTGGGATGCAGGGACGGGGAAGTCAGTCGGTGAGCCCTTGCGGGGGCACACTGAATCAGTTTTTTCGGTCTCATTTTCGCCGGACGGCACTCGCATCGTAACTGGTTCGGTGGACCACGATGTTCGGCTGTGGGATGCAGGGACGGGGAAGCCAGTTGGTGAGCCCTTGCGGGGGCACACTTCTTCAGTTAACTCGGTCTCGTTCTCGCCGGACGGCACTCGCATCGTCACTGGTTCTGACGATAAGACTGTTCGGCTGTGGGATGCAGGGACGGGGGAGCCAGTCGGAGAGCCCTTGGAGGGGCACACTCATCCAGTCTTGTCTGTCTCATTCTCGCCGGATGGCACCCGCATCGTCACTGGTTCGCATGACAAGACTGTTCGGCTGTGGGATGCAGGGACGGGGGAGCCAGTCGGTGAGCCCTTGCGGGGGCACACTTCTTCAGTTTACTCGGTCTCGTTCTCGCCGGACGGCACTCGCATCGCCACTGCTTCTTTGGATGACACTGTTCGGCTGTGGGATGCAGGGACGGGGCAGCCATCGCAACAGTGTGCTGAGTTAGATCATCCAGCATTCTCAGATGAACATCGCACGATCGAGGTTACCACTGCCATGACATTGAACACTCTGAACAATCACTTCATTCGCTTCTCGTCCAACTCTACCCATGCGCTCTGCGACACTTCTGAGTTAATGGAGGGTGCATCCCATTGCGACCGTAGTTCGACCCCCTTTGTCCTGGATGGTAGTGGATGGGTGATAGGACCCAAACATCGGCTGTTATTTTGGGTACCGCCTGCTTCTCGATATTCATTTTGGAGCCCTGGGACTGCGTTAGTGATACCCAGAGGTCTTGACCTTGATTTGAGCTGCATGGCACATGGACAACACTGGCAAAAGTGCCGAGAGGAGTGAGTCGCTTCGAAGACCTTTCTATTCCTCGCGCTTACTAAAATCAAGACTTGCAGACCTTAGAACCAATGATGATCGCAGCAATGTATCCATTATGAAGATTTCAGATACCATTTACATGTGACCGAGTGTACAGTAGATCATACTTCGTATTCTATTCTATACCCAGCATCTAACCTGAGTTCAGGCTCGTCCATGTGGATGACTTGAGCTGATTGCTATAGCAGTAATTATGATGTTCGTGCTAGTTCGTGATAGCATGTAACGACGGATAAGGCATGCCGATTCCATCAGAGATGCAGTTGCGCGTGCACCAGTGGATTGTGTTGAAGTGATGCATAGCATCAGTGCGCGGACTGAGAAACAGAAGGACATGTTGTTGCGGTCACCTGTGCACATGGTCGTTCAAATCAAGTACATTCAAACTGGGCCAAAAAGCTGAGATCACAGGGTATGGAATATGAGTTCATTGCAAGTGTTCATTGTACAGTACAGCATGTAATTGCGATATCCACGACAAAGGCGGTGAGAACGAGAGCACCATGAAAACGATGCGTGTAGGATGTTGTGAGCTGTGGGGCGTGAAAAAACAACTGGACACTGGGTAAAAGCAAGCGAACGGGGGATGAAATTGAGGCAATGCGGAGAGCTAGTAGGGGCTAACATGAGAAGTTCCGGCACGATAGATGACATTGAATTGAGGGTGATATTGGACGCAGGTGCACCAGGGTGTCACAACGGACATCCTCGTCAAGGAGCTCTTCAATAGTCTGAATTGGTTTCTGGAGACTCAACAGGAAGAGTATACAATTGAGTTCAATAAGTCTGCGTTGAACTCGCAACAAATGCGTGACAATGTAAATCTCTGCATATGAGACTAGGAGAAGTAGACTGCGACTCACTATTTGGTGGTGCATATTGTCAATTTCCGTGGCTCACTTATCCTCTCCAATGCAGGGCTTAGCGTAGCGGTGTCTTCATTTCCGCAGAGGTGTAAGCACATATGGGAGTGATCGCTGGTGGAGGAGAGAATATGAGGGTAAATCATGTCTAGCGAAGTTTGACGTACTTTGAGAGGAACTGACATTTCGATCAGATGGCAACTTGCGGGACAGTTAATTGCCCAAGGTCTGCCTAGGGGAGATAGATGATATGTCTGTAGGGGGGAAGGCGGTCGAGGTACTTATCAAAGTTGAGATGAGGCCGTGCGCCTGACGGATATGAGGCAGTTGTGTATAGCTGTGCATTATCTGAGGGGAACTCGCTTACGGTTATAGTCCTAATGATCCAGAGTCTTATCTCACCCGTTCCCGCATTGATTTCAAGTTGTTCAACTACCAGGTGCACTCGAATCTCAGATTCGAGTCATTCGACTGGAGTTTCGGTTGCTTTGGAGTGTTTGGTTGGCCTTTGGACGTTGAGGTTGATTGATCGGGTTCAACTTGTACATATTTTACCTTTTGCGTCGCCTGCCGCTCTTCGTGAACGGTGACGACCCTTAGGCCTCAACTGGCGCGCGTGTTCTGTTCTGCTTTCTTTTTCACATCACGGCACAGCACTGTCTGTTCCATGTTATGTCAATTTATCAGACGAATTTTACTTTGTCAATTGTATATGATTTACCCTTGGCAAGGTAAAATTCGTCTGATAACTAATGTTCTTCCACAGTGTCCACTCTCCACCGTGCTTTGTGCGGTGGAGCCTTTTGATACGCATGGTAACCACGGTGATGAGCGACGCACAGTACTGCTTGACTCAACTACTTGTGAGTACCATTCTCAAGTTCAACATCGTCGTTTTTTTTCTCAACGCGCTAGTACACAGTTTTTGTTCGAAACATTTTTAAAATATCCGCCCGCTACCTCAGACGAGCATTTACTTTCATCACTAGCAGTAACATCAACCGCGTGTGTATTGCCATCTTTGTCGTTTGAGACACTTGATGCCTCGTCGGCTTGTTAGTTTGACGTATTGCCTCGCAGACTAGTAGCTAGTGGGCTAAACTGGCTAATCAAAAAGGGCACTACAACAACAGTCACCCATTTCAGATACCCATACCAATACTGGCGACCAACAGCCGGATCGACCTGTCCGTAGACTATAACTCGGCCTCGCGCTCTTCTTCCGGTCTATTCTGAAATGGTCAGAATGGGCTTGATGCATTCATGCTTACGCACTCGTTTGTCCTACCGCTGACTGACGCAGTTGTTGGTACCGGTATGTACCATGAATATTTGACCCGATAGTTGCCGATTCCCCAGATATTCTTTTATACATAAGAAAAAACGTATTCGTCTGTCAAGCATTCACGTCCGCAAGAAAGATGGAGAAAATATCAGCATGACACGATGGCGGTAATGATATTCTCCCGGTCTTCTCCTTTGGTTTTTTTTTTTTGAGGAACACTGTGTTGTTCGGGCTGTAGGTAAGTTCATCTATGATGTTTACATGGATGAAGTTGATGAGGATTTGAAGAGTCGACTCGAGGCGAACTGCTTCCACGGGATCAAACTCTACAAGTGCGCTCCTGTCCTCGAGAAAAGATGAGAAAGTAAGATTTGAGGCATCTCTTCCGCTGGATTTTTTGCAGAGTATAATATCGATGGTGATGTTTGGGTTGCAGGTCAGTTTAAGTTGATCTGTTTGGTCGTACATGCAGAGTCCGCAGAGAATGCGATGACTCGACACATTACTTCCTCAGGATCAAGCTCTGCAAGTGTGCTCATGTCCTAGCGATAGCGATCGGTGTACACTGAAACTAGCATTTTATGCAAGAATCAGTATTCTCCGATCGCTTTTGCTGGATTTTTGGGTGCGACCGCGGTGTTCGAGCTGCAGGCAAGTTTTATATGTCATATTTACGTACATGGAACTGAAGAGGGTTCGCAAAGGAGTTGACCCGACACGCTCTCCAACTTGAAGTGCATCCTCGCAAGAAAAGACCCGAAAATAGTTGTGTGGTCGACTATTCTCGATCTTTTTGAGCAAGTTCGTCATCCTTGTGTGGAGGATGTGGAGTTGACGGCCTGATTCCTCAGAAACCGCTCTTCTTATAATGATTCAATTGTCGCTTCTGCTGGAACGAACACTCTGTCCTTGCAATGTTGCTTTCTGGACTATGAGGGGTGCTAACCTGTCCAGCGTGTATATCCCGCCCGAGCTTGTCACCGGTATAGGTGCGCTCGTGCTCAATGACGTTGCCGTGGCAGCGATCAGGTGGGGTGCGCCTATGCTACACCTCCTTGGTTTGGTGGCCGAGATGCATAAAGTCGGGCAGAATCTTCAGCTTCAATGCCCGTCCAGGGATCCTATGATTTGCACACGAACGCGTGTATATATGTAAGATATGCTCGTTGTTAGAAGGTTTTTGCTAAGCATGAATAGTCAGAAGGGCGACTCGAAGGAACTTTGCCAAGAAAAGTCTCAGCCCCGTCGCCGAGTTCCCGCTTCTACGTATGAGTAGTGGAGAGGGGATTTTAAACGGAAGACCCGCGGCAATTTAATTTTATCGTTTGCTCGAGTCCTCGACGTAGAGTTCAAAGGCTTTTGAGAGGCTATGATTGGCTTGGGAGGTTTGCAAATATTGAACAATATTGGAACGTCTCACTCACTGGCACTGGTTGGCGACACATCTCATTTGAGATCTAGACTGTTTTTTCTGCTGTGCTCCTGGCATGGCCCGGTTCCATGGTCCCCGATTCTAGTGCAGAGAGGGTTCTGTCGAATGATACTGTGAGTTATTATTCATTGGCAAAAGAACGTCGTGGCAACATTGCACAGGCAACGGAAATAAGCAACTGGACCTAGAGCACAGCGGTCAGAACATTCGTAGTACGTAATGATCAATCACACTCATTAATATTGGTCATCCGGCTATTAGCAAGAGGCAACTCTAAACGCTAGTTGTTGGAAGTCGGTCGAGACTCGAGAGGTCTATCTAAATGGATCCATGATGCGTCTCAAAGCCCTATGGTTGTACAACGGTGATTGTAGGCGTCGACAAGAAATGCAATTGCTCCGGTGTTACAACAGTAGTACAGTACTAGTACAAGACAAACTTTATGTCTCATTTGCTAATATGAAACGATAGCAGTTTAAGCGAGTTCCCAATCTTCCCCGTTTTCGTTGTAGAAAAGTTCCCGCATGTTCAAGCTCTGACCCTTACTGTCCTGCACAGTAGGCCCCACGGTGAATTTTCCCAAAAGGTCACCAAACAAGAACTCCCTGGGAGCACTTGAAAGTATCACTTGACCTTTGGCGTCGACGTCAAGGGACAGACTGGCGAGGGTCAACGTGATATGGACATGGTCAGAGCCAATCATGATGGTCCCTTTGTGACCACCTTCGCTAGTGTGACGAGCGATACGGAAACGAGTGCGTTCAGTGTGCGACACATAGACCGCGGTGGGAATGACATCGGGGGGGAAATACCAGTACACGTAAGGAGAGACTTTGGAGCGAATGTAGAAACTTTTGTAGGGTTGCTATCAGCCGAAAGTGGAATATCCTGTAAGGAAATAACTCACGAGTTCTCGCTAACGTGGTCCACGAAATGAGAAGGCGACGGAATGATGCTCAACTGGCGACCACCTAGGTCGTCCATCAACAGGAAAATCACCTTGTTGAGGAATTGGGTCGCAACCCCAGTCGTGACGAGGGAGTTGGCGACGTTGGCCTGGTTCACATCATGGAGGTAGAACTGGGCGTTGACACGCTTAATACTGTTCGTGAAACTAGCGACGGAGGAAGTGGACACGGCACGCCACCACTCATCGGCAACCTCACGGCTAGCGAAAGCCACCACGTATCGCCAGGAATCGTAGTTGGTGCTCTGAATGGCAATTTAGAACGCTATTGAAGAATGAATTTTGGGCGTACCTGTTTGACATATGCGTAGAAAACCATGATTGTGCGTTCAATAGGAGAGATGATTTGTTGGTTGTGTTTGAATTGAAATGAATGAGTTGAAGACTGTGCATTATATAGGGAGGGTAAGTTAGTATTTGTTTAGGTTGATCATAATAACGAGAATTTGCACGAAGGGAGTTGCTAGTGATGTGCCGAGGGGCGGTCGCCCCTATCTCTTTTCTTACGCGACTCTTTCTCGTATGATCCGTAGTACTCTTTTTTTCATTGGTTGGAGTCGATGCAATATCGTATCGTAAAAGCACTTGCGCCAAACTCCCCGACCCTAGTTTGAATTGATTTTGCTTTGCCTTGTGTGATGCTCAAGATGCTCAATTCATGTAGACAGCCTAGACTATTTACGTCTGCTCGATTCAGTAAAATGTTATTGTTGACCGGAGTCCGAGTTAGCGAGCTTGCGTAATTAAGCGTTGCCGCGAAGCAAACTGGATATTCGATAGATGCATTTAGGTAGACTCAATACTGGCCGTCTCGTGATCAGCCATCGTGACCGCCACTTAGAGCTAATAGAGCTAGAACTTCAGGGGCTATTCATCATTCCTCGTTTCCGCTGAATGTACCTCATCCTCAGGCTAGGCTGGCACTTTTACATTCTTTGTTAAAGGAGTTAAGCACCATCATTGTGAACGAAGTGAGTCGAAGACTAAGTACGGTTAGTGTTGCCGTGAAGCGAACTGAGGCGGTGGAAATATTTGGATGTACTTCGGTACTATCCTTTCCGGTGCAATCAGCACCCCATGATCCGGGGCACCAGAAGTCAGCCGGTGTCTGGTAACCTGTTATCATTCAGACCTTTCTCGGTTCCTTCGAAGTTCGGACACCCTGACATCATTCACAATGAAAAGACCCCAGACTCTGCTCAACATCTTCGCTTCAAGTTAATGCTGCAGCCATCACCAAGCAGTATACAATCCTCAACCGTGTATCCCCACTGACGGCACGCCGGCTCCCGCCCTCCCCCAACCGCTACCATCTTTCTTCGCTCATGTCTCTCCTTCCTTACTTGACATGGCGCTTTTTGTTGCTGACGTGACAGTTAAACTTCGTTGGGATGCTGTGTTATTTGTATTCTAGCATGTAGCACATCAATGAATACAACCGTATGATGGATAGTCTTATACAAATGCGCGCGTCCGACCACCGTAAAATAAGCGCGCCTTGAGTCCTGGAGCGGGACGAGAGCAGCGAAAGTTATGGAAGAATGGAATTTTGTGCGGTGAAGTGAACGTTCGATAAAATAGGGGAGCTTTACTTCTGAGTTAGAAGAAGGGGGGTACTCCGTAATGAAGAACACACGGCCGCGAAGCCTGCCCATGGCCGTAAAATGGGTCAGAGCGTCTTGTTGTAGGTTGAGTAGACTGAGGTTTGCGTGGCCCCTAGGCTATCATCATCCACACAGGGCACCATCGAGAGTATTGAACTGTGAGACGGGAACATCGGCGAGGTGGAGTGGAACGAGTAAGTCGTTAAACTCGCTAGTCACGAATGCAGTGATATGTATGCCGCGGCCACAGACACGGCTCCGGTACTCCTCTAGTAATATCTGGTCGAAGGGAATTAACAAGTGTGCACTGGCGTGATCGCGTGAATGGTATGGTTATTCGGGGTACTGGTTGCTGAGCTTTTCCCATACTTCGAACGTTATTGCGGTACTCCAGATTCAGCAGTGGAGCATCCCCAGCGAGGCGGTGCCGTCCGTAATGTTTCTATTTGTCGTCGTCCTCGAGTCACAAGTGATAGTATTCCCTGTCAGTATTTGAACTCTGTTAATACAAATGCTCCCATAGCTGCACATAGGCCAGCGCCGCTAGTGCGACAACTCCGCCGCACATCTGCTGATGTGCACGTTGCCAGTGGATCTACCAGTATCCTCGCTGACGAACTAGCGGGTCTGTCTATGACAGAGCAGGAGGTATTGCACTCACTCGCAGAGGGCGGAGGTATCACCCAGTATGACGGCATTGGGTTGCTGGAGTCATGCAGAAGCGATGTTCAGAAAGCATGCAAGAAACCCCCAAAGGTGGGTGTATCGTGCATCATTTGCAATCCCTGCAGTGGGGGACGATTCAGTAGATGGCTGGAAATGGTATGAAAAAGGGCCTACCGAGTGATCGCAGTTCCAGACAAAACGCCCCTTCCATAAGCTCTGTATCCTGGAGAAGCATTATAAATATCACAAGATAGAGAGAAAGAGCAAGTACCTCATTATATCGCCGGAAGAGATCTTGACCAACACCCCACCTAGCCTCAGTACTTGACAGTGCGTCAGAGATGGCCTGTATAGATTCTAGATTGAGGCAAGCGCATCGGTAGCTGTATCAGCTTGGCTCGTTTCTTTGAGTGTCCCAAAGTTTACTGCTCAGATGCAGCTCAGACGATAGGATAAATGCGCCAACGAAGGCATGCACTTCTTGTCAAATGCCAACAGGCGTGGACAAAGCGTTGGCTGATTCTGGTAAGACGCAACGGCAGCGTACATTAACTTAGGGATATCACTTGGAAATGAGATACATACCTGAGGGCTCCATTTGTCTTCGAACGAAAGGTGGAATGGACAGGGAGCCGGGTACCTGTCATAATTGTCTGGATGTCTTGGCAGACTAGCACATCGAGATGACCAGCGCGTCCATGAATGCCTTCGGGCAGATGTTAGAACGAAGGCACGAAGTTACCAATGAGTACAAGACGTTGAAACAAACCAAGAGAAACAACGGGGTTCGCAGAACCGGTCCCGAAAGAGATACGGAAGCTGGAATAGATTTCCCACAGATTGGGAAAACCTCTGGGGATTGATTATGAGCCAGAACAGTTTGACAGGGCCCGAATCGTTAAAGATCAGCTTGATCTAAATCGCGCCTTCGATAGCATAATCCTGCGAATGAAAAAGACCCACCTCGCTGACGCGCAAATGAAGCCGAATGACATATTGCATTTTGCTGGCCGTCCCTCGCTAATGCCAATCTGTCATGTCTGGCGCCAGCTCGTTCTGAGCCTAAATTGGTACTACATGCATAACTTGGAAGATGAACGCGGACGCTCAGGTGCGTTAGTCTGCGGAATAAGAGGCTGACGAGTTGATGGCGCTGGATTCTGCATATACCCTCGAGCTTTCGGTCCAGGACCATGCTTCTTGAGGTGCTTCGCAATGACCTGCCGGGTCTGATACACGGATCCGTCTTTGTGGCGCGAGCATTGCGCACAATAGCATGCAACACGTTGTTCGTCCGGCATTGTGCTGGTATCCAACGTCGTCGTCGTTGTATGAAGGGCTCGGGACAGTAATTATATGATGGGGCGAAGGGACTTAGCGATTTTCAGATCTCGCATCAGACGCGCGCGCGTCCGAGTCGAATATCAATCCTCACATGCATCAAAGTCAAGTTGATAGATACAATATACAGGAAGTTTTAGAATAATCTGACTCGTTGAGAGAAATGCAAGGAATTCCTGGGAAAGTATCAAATTTCCCCACACTTCCCCCCGGCGGTAGTCCGTTGTTTTACGCTGTGGTACTAAGAATGGCCTATTATTTTATATGAATGATGTAGGCTCTAAGGCCCTTCTTATCATCTTGCTTCGCTTCAACTGCTATTCACAATGAGAAAAGGCAACTCATCGACTCGGACTCGGAGGGATTCGACTCACACAACTAGCGAGGTAACAGTTCGTGGAAACTCGGTACGTGACTGATGAGGATCACTCAGTCCACTCCATTCCAAACATTGACACATCCTTCGTCTAGCACCGACCCCGTAGTAAACTCGGTCGGCTTCTGAAGAAGATTAAGGACAGTGCGAAGAAGTTAAGGATATTGGTGGGTCCACGAGCATGTATAATGAGTGTCCTGGAATACGACTAAGATTACCACAAGCGCTCGAACGATTCCCGCACCCACAGCCCTGTTCCCCTGAATGTCAATAATGAACGTGCTCCATCGACCCCGAATCTCGAGGTCCGTTCTCATACTTATCCTCCAGTCACTGTTCTCTCTCTAAATTCTGGTGGTCGCGCAGGTTCAGTTGGCTCCGTCTGGTGTGGAAGTGGAGGCTGATACTAGTAATACGCAATCGGCACTTCCAGATGCACAACAGGCTGCAAAACGCATGCATCCACCTTCGAGAGCTGTGACATCCGTGGTTTCTCATGTTCAAGATACACCAGAAGATCTCGATGCTACTGACAGTTTCCAAGACACATATCTCGAACCCCTCAGGATATTCGACGCTGTTATCGGAAAGATTGCAGATGTATGCAGGCCCTCCTCTCGATCAGAACCAAACTAATATAGTTCCACAGGTACATCCGTATGCAAAGATGGCACTGGGCGTGTTGTCTTTTGCAGCCAAAGTATGTTTTCTCTTTATCTCTTCCTGTCTCCCACCACTCAGCAATCATTTGTACAGATTATTCTAGCTCATGCGGATCGCGACGCAGCGGTACTCAAACTTCTCAAGAAGATATGTGATGTCTACCGCTTCATAACACGAGACGACATGCTTGACCAACTCTCGTCGATGCGCATCATCCTTGGCAAGATTTCTCAGCAGACCCGTGAATGTGCCCATTTTATCAATAATTATTCGAAGACCAAGAATTTTTGTGAGTCTTAACAAGCTGTTGCGCACTTTACCGTCTCAAGCTTTTACCATCATCATAGGGAAGATACTTGGAAAGGATGTCGTCTCGGAAGCAGACGATACGATCATAAAGTACAATGACGTGTTTGATAGGCTCATGCAAAACTTGCGGGACCAGGCTACTCGCGACGTAGCCATAGGCGTCCATAACATACGCACACACGCCAACAACATAGCCATACACGTACATCGTATGGGTAAGGGTTCGGACGTCCTTATGACTTCACGTATATTCATACCCTTTTCAGAAGAAACATTGGACCTCGGCGGTATGACTTATGCGGATCGCGCGGGACTAGATACCAGAAAAGGATGCCTTCAAGGGACGCGCACGGAAATCCTTTCCCAGATCACGGAATGGGTCAACAGCACTGGGGACAACATTCCACGCGTGCTGTGGCTATCTGGCCCTGCAGGCAAGGGCAAATCGGCCATTGCCCACACCATTGCTAAGTGGTTCAAAGACGTGGGAGGGCTTGGTTCGTGTTACTGTTTTAACCGAGGAGTAGATGATCGCCACGAAAAGATCTTTGCCACGATTGCGCGCGACCTGGCTGACCGTGACCCAGAGATGAGACGGGCATTAGCAGATGCAGTTAAGACCGCGAATTCGCTCAAGAATACTGCGGATATCATCCAGCAGTGGCAGAACCTTCTTGTCGAACCATTGGAGAAGTCATCTGGGTCAATTGTAGGACCCATCGTGATCGTGATCGATGCACTGGACGAGAGCGGCGGAGTGAAGACACGAATGGACCTCCTCCGTATTCTAGCTGGCAAACATCCAAACCCTGACGTTCCAAAAATCACAGACCTTCCTGGCAACTTTCGCTTCATCGTTACCTCTCGCCCGCTTGATGATATCGAAGACAAGTTTCGTGGTGTTGAGCATATTCGACAGATGTCGATGGATGATATTCCACCAGAATTTGCGAAGCGCGACATCTGTGCTTACGTATCCAAGGAGTTGGAAGGGCTGGATTTCCAGGACAGAGAGTTTGCAGTCCTCGCTAAGAAAGCTGATGGACTATTCGAGTGGGCGCGTCTCGCCTGCGAATACATCAAAGAATCCCATGCTGGGCTATCTCCAATGGAGTGCTACCAGGCTGTGGTGTCACTCGAACCTGCTAAGAGAAGCCCGCTGTTGTACAACATGTATCGCGTCATTTTAAACGATATCATGCTCGGGGATACGTCCCTGCATTCGCAGGAACTGCGGTTGACTGCGTTAGCGAGATTTCGCTCAGCAATGGGACAAATACTAGTCACATCTGAACCCCTTCCTTTAGCTTCCCTGAACGCTATGAGGCACCATTTTCCAAAGCAAGAGGACCATTTCGACGTGAAGGTTATGGTTACATACATGGGCTCCCTCCTCAGCGGCACCACCAATCCAGATTCTCCAATCCGACCCCTTCATGCATCCTTCCACGATTTCCTGACGGACGAATGATTCAGTGGAGAGTTTTTCATCGACCTGTCAAGGGCACAACACGACCTTGCATTCGCATCACTTCGAGTGATGAAAAACGGTCTTTGCTTCAATATCTGTGATTTAAAGTCGTCGTATCTACCTAATAGCGAAGATCCCGGGCTGCAAGAACGAGTCCAAAAATGCATTCCCCCACATCTGTCATATTCATCTCGATTTTGGACGTCGCACGTACTAAATACAGCCTTCGACAAGGAACTCGCGAAAGAGGTGAAACTGTTATTCGACCACGAGCGGGTATTTTTCTGGCTGGAGGCACTTGCCGTGACCAATGCGCTCAGCGGTGCGGTTGGTGCCCTTCCGCCCGTCGCCCAGTGGCTGAAGGTGAGCACATTGCTACTAGGTGTAAGATAAAGCGCTCATGCGCAACTACAGGGCCATCCCAAATTTGAAGATGTCTCCTCGACTGCAATGGACGTACAGAGGTTCATTCAAGTCTTCGGCGGCATGATCTTACACAGCACACCACATCTGTATATATCAGCACTCTCATTCTTGCCTGCCAACTGTCCGCTATCGAGAAAGTTTTCTGCACGGTTTCCGAATACACTTCGTGTGGCATCCGGACGTGATATAAACTGGCCGGCTGTTCAGACCGTGCTCAGGGGGCACACTGGTAGAGTTTGGTCGGTCTCGTTCTCGCCGGACGGCACTCGCATCGTCACTGGTTCGGAGGATAACACTGTTCGGCTGTGGGATGCAGGGACGGGGGAGCCAGTCGGTGAGCCCTTGCGGGGACACGCTTCTTCAGTTAAGTCGGTCTCGTTCTCGCCGGACGGCACTCGCATCGTCACTGGTTCTTGGGATCACACTGTTCGGCTGTGGAATGCAGGGACAGGGGAGCCAGTCAGTGAGCCCTTGCGGGGGCACACTTCTGCAGTTTTGTCGGTCTCGTTCTCGCCGGACGGCACTCGCATCGTCACTGGTTCTTCTGATAACACTGTTCGGCTGTGGCATGCAGGGACAGGGGAGCCAGTTGGTGAGCCCTTGCAGGGACACACTTCTTCAGTTAACTCGGTCTCATTCTCGCCTGACGGCACTCGCATCGTCACTGGTTCGGAGGATAACACTGTTAGGCTGTGGGATGCAGGGACGGGGGAGCCAGTCGGTGAGCCCTTGCGGGGGCATACTTTATCAGTTAGGTCGGTCTCGTTCTCGCCGGACGGCACTCGCATCGTCACTTGTTCTTCGGATTACACTGTTCGGCTGTGGAATGCAGGCACGGGGGAGCCGGTCGGTGAGCCCTTGCGGGGGTACACTTCTTCAGTTAACTCGGTCTCGTTCTCGCCGGACGGCACTCGCATCGTCACTGGTTCTTCGGATTATACTGTTCGGCTGTGGGATGCAGAGATGGGGGAGCCGGTCGGTGAGCCCTTGCGGGGGCACACTAAATCAGTTTAACACGGTCTCGTTCTCGCCGGACGGTACTCGCATTGTCACTGGTTCTTTGGATAACACTGTTCGGCTGTGGGATGGAGGGACGGGGGAGCCAGTCGGTGAGCCCTTGCGGGGGCACACTTCTTCAGTTAACTCGGTCTCGTTCTCGTCGGACGGCACTCGCATCGTCACTGGTTCTTCGGATTACACTGTGCGGCTGTGGGATGCAGTGACGGGGGCGCCAGTCGGTGAGCCCTTGCGGGGGCACACTGGTAGAGTTTGGTCTGTCTCGTTCTCGCCGGACGGCACTCGCATCGTCACTGGTTCTTCTGATAACACTGTTCGGCTGTGGGATGCGGGGACAGGGGAGCCAGTTGGTGAGCCCTTGCGGGGACACGCTTCTCCAGTTAACTCGGTCTCGTTCTCGCCGGACGGCACTCGCATCGTCACTGGTTCTTCGGATCACATTGTTCGACTGTGGCGTGCAGTGATGGGGCAGCCATCGCAACAGTGCGCTGAGTTAGATCATCCAGTATTCTCAGATGAACATCGCACGATTGAGGCCCCCAATACCATGACATTGAACACTCTGAACAATCACTTCATTTCCTTCTCGCCCAACTCCATCCACGCGCTGTGCAACACTTCCGAGTTAACGGAGGGAGCATCCCATGACGAATGCAGTTCAACCCCCTTTGCCCTGAATGATGACAGTGGTTGGGTTGTAGGGCACAAGCATCGGCTCTTATTCTGGGTACCACCCGCTTCTCGACACTCATTCTATAACCTGGACACTATATTAGTGATACCCAGAGGAGGCCCTGAGCTTGATTTGAGCCGCATGGCACATGGAGAACACTGGCAAAAGTGCCGAGTGGAGTGAGTCTCTTCGAAGCCCATTCTGTTCCTCGCGCTTACTAAAATCAACACTTGCAGACCTTAGTACCAACGATAATCGCAGCAATGCATCCATTATGAAGATTTCAAATCCAACGTAAATGTGGCCGAGTGTACAGTAGATCATACGTCGTATTATTCTACCCAGCGTACAACCTGAGTTTAAGGTTGTCTATGTGGACGACTGTGTAGTAATACTTATGATGTTCGTGCTAGTTCATGAGAGCACGTAACGACGGACAAGGCATGCCAATTCCATCAGAGATGCAGTTGCGCGTGCGCCGTGGATTGTGTTGAAGTGATGCATAGTATCGGTGTGCGGACTGAGAAACTGAACTAGAAGGACACCGTTGTTGCGATCATATGTGCGCGTGGGCGTTCAAGTCGGGTACATTCAAAGTGGGCTAAAAATCTGAGATAACAGGGTAGAATGGATTATGTAGTTCATTGCAAGTGTTTACTGTACAGTATGTAATCGCAATATCCACGACGAAGGCGGTGAGAACGAGAGCACTATGAAAACGATGCGTGTGGGATGTTGTGAGCTGTGGGGCGTGAAAAAACAACTGGACACTGTAAAAGCAAGCGAACAGGGGATGAAATTGAGGCAACGCGAAGAGTGGGCGCTAACATGAGAAGTTCCGGCATGATAGATGACATTGAATTGAGGGTGATATTGGACGCAGGTGCACCAGGGTGTCACAACGGACATCCTCACCAAGGAGCTCTTCGACAGTCGGTTTGTGGAGACTCAACAGGAAGAGTCTACAATTGAGTTGCACAAGTCTGCATTGAACTCGCGACAAATGTGTGACAATGTGAATCTCTGCATATGAGACTAGGAGAAGTAGACTGCGACTCACTATTGGGTGGTGCATATTGTCAATTTCCGTGGCCTACTTTATCCTGTCCAATGCAGGGCTCAGCGTCACGGTAGCGGTGTTTCATTTCCGTAGAGGCGTCAACGCAGTTGGAGGAGAGAATATGAGGGTCTTGATATCATGTTTGCAAAGTTGACGCGTCGTACTTTGAGAGGAACTGATATTTCGATCAGATGGCAAGGTCACGGGACAGTTAATTGTCTAAGATCTGCATAGGGGAGATAGAGGATATGTATGTAGGAAGGAAGGTAGTTGAGGTACCTACCGAAGTTGAGATGAGGCCGCGCGCCTGGGCGGTTGAGTATTAGTATAGGCGCTGTGCATTAGCTCGCTTATGTTAAGTTGTATGATCTAGAGTCTTATCTCACCCGTTCCTGCACTGCATCCCATTTTCAAGAGTTCCATAGCCCCTGGACGACTATCTTGACCCGCTTCGCGTCGACTCTACATGTTTGATTTCAACTGATTTGGCAGGTGAATCTCAGGTTCAACCGTTCGATTAGAATTTGAGTTGTTTGGGACTGTTTGGTTTTTGTGATCAACTTGAACCACCTTATGACACAGTGTTTCATCTTTTGCGTCGCCTGGACGCCGCTCTTTGTGAATGGTACTCAACGGGCCCGCGTGTTCGGTGCTACTTTCTTTTTCACATCACGGCGCAGTACTGTCTATTCCATGTTATGTCAATTTATCAGACGGATTCTACATCGTTAAGGGAGAATAATTTACCCTTGGCAAGGTAAAATTCATCTGATAACCAATGTTCTTCCACTCTCCATCGTGCTTTGTGCGGTGGAACCTTTTTGATACGCATGCTAACCATGGTGGTGAACGACGCACAGTACTGCTTCACTCAACTACCTGTGAGTACCATTCACAAGTTCAATGTCCTCGTTTTTTCTCAACGCGCTAGTACACAGTTTTTGTTCGAAAATTTTTAAAATATCCGCCCGCTTCTTCGGAGGAGCATTTACTTTCACCACTAGCAGTAACGTCAACCGCGCGTGTTAGCCATCTTCCCTGGTTGTCGTTTAAGACACTTGATGCCTCGTCGGCTTGTCGGTTTGACTTATTGCCTTACGGACTAGTGGCTAGTGGGCTGAACTGGCCAATCGAAAAGCGCACTACAACGGCACTCAGCCGTTTCAGACACCAATACCGATACTTGGGACTGTCTGTTGACTATAAACTCGGCCTCACGCTCATCTCTCGGTCTATTTTTAAATGATCGGAATGGGCGCATAAGATGGACTTGATGCATTCATGCTCACGCATTCGTCTGTCCTACCGCTGACTGGCGCGGTTGTTGGTACCGGTATGTACCACGAATATTCAACCCCGATATCAATCTTGCAGGTCACTCTTACGCGTGTGTCGCAGATTCCCCTGATATTTTCTTATACATACGAATCGAAAAAGTGTATCTGTCTGTGTCAAGTGCTCACGTCTGCGAGAAAGATCGAGACAATATCGACATGACACGATGGTGGCAATGATATCCTCCGCTGGATTTGGTTTTTGGGGAAGACTGCGGTGTTCGGGCTGTAGGCAAGTTCATCTATGATGTTTACATGGGTAAAGCTGAAGAGAATCTGTAGAAGAGTCGACTCGATGCGAACTGCTTCTGCGGGATCAAACTCTGCAAGTGCACTGCTGTCCTTGGGGAAAAGATGGGAAAATAGGACTTGAGGTATTTCACTGAAATATCTCTTTCGCTGGATTTTTGCAGAGTATAATATCGATGGTGATGTTTGGGTTGCAGGTCAGTGTAAGTTGATCTGTTTGGTTGTACATGCATGCAGCTGAAGAGAGTTTGCAGAGAATGTGATGACTCGACACATTACCCTCCGCAGGATCAAGCTCTGCAAGTGTGCTCTTGTTCTCGCGATAGCGATCGGTGTACTCTGAAATTGGTATCTTATGCAAGAATCAGTATTCTCGGATCGCTTTCGCTGGATTTTTGGGGTGCGACCGCGGTGTTCGAGTTGCAGGCAAGTTTTATCTGTTATATTTACGTACATGGAACTGAAGAGGGTTCACAAAGGAGTCGACTCGATACGCTCTCCAACTTGAAGTGCATCCTCGCAAGAAAAGACCTGAAAATAGTTGTGTGGTCGACTATTCTCGATCTTTTTGAGCAAGTTTGTCATCCTTGTGTGGAGGATGTGGAGTTGACGACCTGATTCCTCAGAAACCGCTCTTCTTATAATGATTCAATTGTCGCTTTTGCTGGAATGAACACTGCGTCCTTTCACTATTGCTTTCTGGACTATGAGGGGTGCTAACCTGGCCAGCATGTGCATTCTGCCCGAGCTTGTCACCGGTGTAGGTGTGCTTGTGCTCGATGATGTTGCCGTGGCAGCGATCAGGTGGGTGTGCTTACGCTACGCCTCCTTGGTTTGGTGGTCAAGATGCATAAAGTTGGGCAATGCCCATCCACGGATCCTATAATTTGCATACACAAACACGTAAGTTATGCTCGTTGTTAGAAGGCTTTTGCTGAGCGTGAATAGTCAGGAGGACGACTCGAAGGAACTTTGCCAACAAAAGTCTCGACCACGTTACCGAGTTCCCGCTTCTACGTAGGGGTGGTGGAGAGAGGGTTTTTGAACAGAAGACCCGCGCCACGGGAATTTGATTTCATCCTTCGCTCGAGTCCTCGACGTAGAGTTCGAAGGCTTTTGAAGGCCATAATCGATCTGGGACGTTTACAAATATTGAACAATATTGGAATGTCACACTCACTGGCACTGGTTGGTGACACATTTCATTTGAGGTCTAGACTGTTTTTTCTGCTGTCCTCCTCGAATGGCCCGGCTCCATGGTCCCCGCTACCCTAACCGCACTGACCTTCTCGTTCTGTTTAGGATTATACTACTGAGGCTATAAACCTAGTGAAAGTAAAGGTTCCATCGCACGACTGTAACTGCGTCCGATGACCAGCCAGCTGCATACGGTAACGGTGACCAACCCGCGGGGTAGTTTGCTATCGGGGGAGGGCTAGTAGGGGGGTAGGAAGCTGCAGAGACGATGCTGGAGAGAGGTCTATGCTAAAGGGATCTATGAAGCATCTCAATTTGAGCCCTGTACCTGATTGTAGGCGTTCAACAAGAAATGAAATTACTCCGGTGTTACAACAGTAGTACAGTACTAGTACAAGACAAACCTCGTGTCAAATGATAACATTTCAAGCGAGTTCCCACTCAGCCTCTCCATCATCCGTGTAGATGAGCTCCTTCATATCCAAGCTCTGATCATCCTTATACGATGTAGGCCCTACAGTGAATCTGCTCAAAAGATCACTGAACTTGAACCTCGACTTAGTAGGAGCACTTGAAACTATCGCTTGACCGCTGTTGGCGATGACGCTCATGGACAGATTGACGGTGGTCAACGTGATAACAATCTCGTCAGAGCCAATCATGACGGTCCCTGCAGTGTCCCTGTCACCAAGACTAACACGGAAGCGAGTGCGCTCGGTGCGCGAAACATAGACTGCGTTTGACGCGTTGAAGTTAGAGGATAGGGGACAGTACCAGTAGTCGTAAGGAGAGACTTTGGAGCGAATGAAGAAACTTTGGTAGGGCGCCATGAGCCAAATATGGAACATCCTACAAGGAACTAACTCACGAGTTTCCGCTGATGTGGTCCACGAAATGTTCAGGCGACGGGATGATGCTCAGCCCGCGAAAACCTAGGTCATTCAACAATGTGAAAAACATCTTGTTGAGAAATTGGGTCGCAACTCGATTCGTCGTGAGGGAGTCGGTGGCGTTGGCCTGCCCCGTGTTATGGGTGTAGAACTGGGCGTTGACACGCCGAATACTCTCTGAGAACTTAACGACGGTGGTAGTGGACACGGCACGCCACCACTCATCGGCAACCGCGCGGCTAGCGAAGGTAATCACGTAGCGATAGCTCCAGTTGTCGGTGCTCTGAATGGCGATTTAGCACGACATCGTAAACATTGAAGAATGAACTTTGGATGTACATTTTTGAGATATGCATAGAAAACCATGATTGTAATGATTTGTTGGTTGTGTTTGGATTGAAATAAGTCGCTTGAACACTGTTATATAGTAGGGAGAGCAAGTTATTTGGCTTGATCATAATATCAAGAATTTGCACGAACTTGTAGTGTTGTGCGAGCCTGTTTTGGGGGGCTGGGCAAGGGCTTGAGCGGTTCATCACTTTGCGGGTAATGAATACTAATTGTGGGCAGAAGATCGGGATTACAGTTAATACAGGAATGATCCAAGAGACTCACAGGTCTATCTTTACACAAATTTAGCCATAGGCACGGGCCTGCAGAGCCTCGTTGTGGGCCCAACCCTCGACCCTTATCAGCCCACTCACAGGGCTAGGCTGTGTCAGGCGGGCCTGCAGGCCTGAGCCCTGGCCCTCCTTGTCACGTCTTTCAACACGTTAACTTATCTCTTTCTCGAATTTTAGTATGTTAGCTCTCCTTGATTAATATTGCAATAATGCAGACGTACAAAACATTCAACTCTCTGAGCAGGTCGGGATGCGGGCCTGCAACCCGTTTGCTGCGAACATCCACCGGCAGCATTTGCACGACTCCAGTGACCCAATGCTATTATATTCATGCCATTGAATTTTTCAACAATGACTTAGCCCTGTCGCAGCGCCGCCACGTCACTCAAAATCCAGTGGTACAACCCCAATAGACACCAGCACCCCAACGAACCATACCATTCACGACAGTACCTGCCATCCTGCACACTCGCTAATGTCCTTAGGCCAGACACCAGAGTACCGGAGTCATCTGTGACTACAGCATACTGTACAAGTCCTTCGATTATCCACTCTGACAACTTACCCGGCGGTTTGCCTGTTTGAAGAGGAACCTGGCTCTCGAGCGTTGCGGTTGACGGTTCGCCTCGGACAACCTTTCGACGCATTTTTGCTAGCGCAGCGGCAGCGTGTCGGAGAATATAAGAGGATCGCGTCGGACCATAACAACCAACTAGATCTGAATGGCAATCGGGTCGTGCTTACTGTAACACAGGTACAAACGTACCGGGCTCGTCGCATACCTTCCCAAGATGGCCCCAACAAAGTAAACGGAATGCTGTGCTATGGGATCGCTAGCGTGCACACACCCGAGGCGAAGCGGAGGAAAGGGATGCGTAACATATGATGCACCTGCTGCACTGGGTAATCTCGTTCTATGATGATTTTATCGAGTTTCTAAAGGAGTGAGGTGTGTTGCTACCTAAAGTGGGCGGCGCAGGTGGAGCTGCGTTTTCGATCTGTTCTCTGGCTCCCTCGTCATCTGGTTCTTACTCCTCGTCCTTGGACGCATATTTGAGTACCATTCCCATGCGAGCCGAATAACTTCGCGATCGGCGTCGTAAGGTGTTGAAATTTTACTGTATCCTGGGCGTGCCGTTGGGTGGCGCACGTAGACGGCACTGCAGGTGGGGAAGAAGACCTCTGCGTAGGCAGGAATGAAGGGAGATGCATATGGAGGAAGGTTGAAAGGCGTCAACGAGGACTTAGTAGACCCAGGCTGGAGGAAAGGAATGGCTGCAGGGTCAACGGAGATCATCTCGCCTGGGGCTAGACGTGCGTTGGCATTCGTATGCTGAAGAAGTGCAATAGCCTATATATCGAAGCTAATACAAGAGAAAAAACCTGGCGCACCTTTTTGCCATTTAGCAGGATGGATCCATGAACGACGAGTCTCCGTGCCTCATAGACACTATGGGCGAAGTAGCACCGAAAGATGAACACGTCGATGCGCCGCTCCGCCTCGGCAAGCATTAAGCTGCCCACAGGAGCCAAGCCTTTCCTTTGCTCGTCATATGCTTTCTTCTTCCTTCTCTCCAAATGTTCGGTACACCCAGCGAATGCGTCGAGATCATCATCACTTAGAGGGCGCATGCTGACGAGGGTCGCACGCACATCGGGAAGTGTGTCGGGGAGATACCATCGCTTGAAGATTTTCTTGTTGACGAAGTCGCCGTGGTACACACGTACGAGTGCTTTCGAGATCCAACGCTGTTGAAACAGCATCTTAGGCGAGTGAGTGAAGTCAATGGCCTCGGCCTCGACACCACAGGACCGCCTCCAGAGGTTGTAGAGGTTACGCGGAGACCAGCTCTGTTAAAAATACTGTCTGTTTATGTTTTAGCTGAAGATAATATCTATGGCCTTGCGAATGCAAAAACGTTGGCGTCCCTCATGGTGAGGTTTGGAAGAAAAATGTGACTACCAAAAATAGTGTAAGCGGCAGAAGTGGCACGATGCCGCGCGAACCTCTTCTCTCCGTACCGCAATTACCATTAACTCCCAACAGTCGCCGTCGGAGTATCTCCCTTACTCCTCTGCTTTTTCTTTATCCCTCTGATTCGTCAACCACATGCATCCAAGTGTTCATCTCGACACATAGATGTAGAGTCTTTTCTCTCGGCTTGCGACCCTGTTCTGTACTAAAGCACCGATCTTCGCCGACCAAAAATCCCTTCCTCACCTGCAGGCATTCATCTCTGAGGCTTTGAGATGGAGACTTCCAATTCCCGATGGTGGGCACATTCGCTTTTGTTTTGCACCTAGGTGCCACAACATTCACGCTGCAGCATTGGCTCACCGAACAATCAAAGACGTGAATTGGGCAAGTGACCTTTGAAGTTTGAACGACTTATCGCGTGAACGATGTTCTTTCCCATCAGGAAAACCATTGTATTCCAGGTGGGACCACAGTATCCGGCAACGTTTGGTGAGCATTGTGCTTCAAGATGCTAAGGATCTAACGGCCATTACCTTTAGTAGGCTATCTCTTGAGATCCAGATGTCTTCCCAGAGGCTGACGCGTTCAAACCTCGGCGCTGGATTGATGGCCAAGGTAGCCTAAGAGACGATATCAAATCGTTTGTCTTCGGGTTTGGTCGGCGGTAAGCACCGTCTTTTGGATATTCGCTTTCTTTTGAAAATGACATTCCTTTCAGCGTATGGCCTGGTCAACTTGACGCAAGCAAGCAAGGTATTTTGCATGCACGCGGTCTTCCAAACTCACTTCGGCTGGTCCAGATCGGTGTTGATAACTGCTGTCCTTATTCTTTGGGCCTTCAAGGTCACTCTGGATCCTACGAAGCCATTTGAGGACATGGGGCTCATGGGCAGATCGATGCTAGATGTTCGGCCGCACAAATTTGAGTTTGAGAAGAAGATTCCGGAAATGGAGCTCAGGCGCATGATGCAGGATTATCCTGAAGTTGCATGAGAGACTTTGATGTCTGGATGTGTCAGAGAGGGAACGAAGAAACAGTCCCCAATGAATCAATATCGATGCACCCTCCAGGACCCGTAGTATGTTTTCATTTGGTTTGAGCCTATTCTGAATTGCGCATCATGTATTTCCTGTCTCTAAGAGCAGTGTCTCTGTGTTTCCACTCTTACATGTAATTAACAGCCTGTGACATGTGCATGATACTATCATGCAGTCTGACATTCATGTTGCTATGGGTTTGCGAACACACATGAGTGACTCAGGTCTTTCACTTGAACGCCATGTAGTACTTTGAAGTTTCCCCGAACGTCCGATGTGATTCCGAATGTGGATTGTGTCTTGTCAGTAGGACATCCGCGGTATACACCTTCAAAACTTCACTCAAGAGCAAGTTGGTGACTCTGAAATATATAGACTTTCACTTACTTCGTATGTGGCAGGATCCTTAGATCTTGATTCTTACTAGTTACCTGTCAACATTAATGTGTACGTTAAGCTAGCTACCTATACTTATTAGTAGTATGGGCGCTTCGAGTGGATCGTAAAAATGGGTGAGCGCTTTGAGGTCAGCGTCCACACCGTGACGACCTTCATTATCTAACCTGCCATCCCCAATCATCAATGGTTCGCGAATGCAATGCCTGTCGCGAGTCCTCCAATCTCAAGCGCTGCTCTGGCTGTCACAAAGTCTGGTACTGCTCTGTCACTTGCCAAAAGTCTCATTGGGTACGGCACATCTTTGCTTGCAAACCCCGTCGCCCCATCACCACCGCAGACCATCTAGCGCTTGCAGTCAGAAACAACGATCTTCCGCAAGATCCACAGACTTGCGAGGATTATGGGTTTGACCGTGCATTCACTGTGGAGAATAGGTGCAATCTTCTTGGCTTGTATATCGGTAATGATCTACATGTGGAGTTGACTCAGTCCAGTCTCTGAAACGTTCTCGTTTTCAGGGCTGATGGACCCCAATCGCATAGGAATTACTCCAAAGACCATCGACGATTGGCGGGTCAGGGGCGTGCTTGTAGAAGAGATTAAAGCAGCATACTACAAGATTCCAACCGAATCCAGAGGCGGTTACTTCCCTTGGTTCCTGCAGAACCAGCACACTCTTAATCCGTCTGCTGCTGGTGATAGCCAGTTGAATGACGAAGGGGATGCCATGGTTCTGCGTGCATGGCGCTTTACCGGAGGTGCAGAAACAGACTCGCCTGCAGACATAAAAGCCCGCTTAATCAGCATGCCTCATGACAGGCAAACATGTCATGTGTTCTATGCGCTACTCTTGAGCAGATTGTTTCCTGCACCAATCGATAACCTCTGGATCCCCTTCGGTTTCTGCTCATGCGCCTGTGAAGAGGAGGAAATGTATCTAAGCACACGTTATCAGGCCCTCATTGCCAAATGCACATTCGACGAATTTTGTGACGCCTTCAGCTCTGCACGTATTCTCGATCTTTTCCGCAAGAATGGAATTGTCGTAGACGTTCGCTACCTTGCGGATGTCTTGCAAAACCACGATATGCACAAGTCTGTCTGGGACCTCAAGCAGTTTGCCATCCAGACTAACGAACAAAATCCCGAGGGCAGAATGGTGAATTCCGTTGCGTGCGATTATGGGTTCATGAATTGCAGGAAAGATGCCGAGGTACAGGCGCTGAAGAAAGTTTATAGGTCATTTTTTGAACGCCATGATGCGGATCCGCTAGCGCTGCACGATGCTGCGATACGCGGAAATATCTTTGGGTATCTGGGGAGTTTGATAAAGCTGAACAGGAAGTACGAGCGCCTTATGAAGAATCCGTATCCGCTCCCTGTACTGGAGTGAGTCACAGGCAAATGACTTCTTGGTTTCGTGTTATTCTTGTCATCTTCGAACTCTCATGCAGTCTTTTTCTTGACTCCTTGTGCTATCAGATTCCGTTGCTAGTATTGTCCCATTTCCTCCATGATCAACAGATGTATAATTATACCTCGTAGGCTCGTATTCGCTTCGCTTTCCATGCTCACAGATGGAATGGTTGTCTCGATAAAATGTACAATATTACTGTGACTGCGCCCGCATCGTTAGATGTGGAATCCATACTGCCATCTCCTCCAATTCTATTGTCGGTCAATTTGCATGAAGTCACTTTGGTTATTTCGTTTTGTCTGGTCTGAGTCAGACTGGCTATGGTTCAAAGATAACTTCGCACACCTGAGTGATACACCTGAATCGTCACTCATCGGACATCCACTTGTTGTATCAAAGTACTTCAATATAATATGTATGCAAAGACCGAGAGCAAGTCTATAGTGCTGTCGATCACGTGGACTGACCAAAAAAAAAGGAAGACAGTCGCTCCTTCTATGTGCCATTGGCAGCCTTTTCTAACTCATGAGTGCCACAACAGCCTGACGATAGAAAATCTCGCATGCTTCTTTCGTGACCTCTGAGCTGAGGAGGGTGTCGGCGGTCTCCTTGGCGCCGGCGGAGTCCACGGAAGTAATCTCGCCCGCAAAAAGCCTGGTAGCGACTTGTGATACAGGGAAGGAAAGTGGATCTGCACAAGTTTTGCCAGGTTCGACAGCGAAGAGGTTATGGCTATATCGGGTTTCAGGTTCGCGCAGTGTAGGTTGAATGCTCCACAGATTATCATCAGCACGTTCGAGCTCCTTGAGATAGAAATCAGCATCGCTGCCATCATGAGATACTTGCAGGCAATCATGTGGGTTGGATCCAAAATGGATGTATGACCATCGTAAGGACTTGACTTTATGCTGGTCGGGGGTTAGAGTGCTAACAACAATGATCAGCAACAACTAATATGTAATGAATTCACTCACCTTGGCACCTCTCCACGAGCCGTCACAGTAGCCATGGGCAGCTGTATCACATTGGATAGTGGGAGCGATGCCACTGTCCTTGTCAGCAAGCGCAAATTTATTTATAATAATCTGCGAGGTAAGTCAGGGCACTGTCCTGATATAGAGATCGTGTTCTCCAATCATCCGCAGTTGCAGCCAATGACGTCAAACAAATTGAGAGGGCGGTAAGTATCAGGTACAGATCCGGTACCGGTACTATTCCCAGACACGGACCGGACATGCATCACTTGGGTATATCAAGTGCGAATGTGGTGCAAAGGGTGCTGCCTGTGAATGAAACATGGTGTTCTGCGTGGATGCGGCGCGTGGTGCTTGTGCTTGTGTTCGCGATTCCTAAAGAGGCTGGGAGGCTCTCGTTCGTTTCTAGCGTTGCACTTAGCTGTGAGATGTACTAGCAAAAAAATCGAAAATGATAGACCAATGCAAACTTTGAGTAAAACGATGCGAAAAACACACTCACCGAAATCAATTTCCCCGTCCGTCCCGCTCATTAATCTCCGCAACGCCCAAAACAGTCTCCCTAAGTCTATACGCGCTCTTCGTGAATGTCAGAACAGCGACTTTGACATCGTCTTTTGTCACGTCGTACGAGGCTGGCGGGGAGTTAATAGTCTGAAAAAAGATGATAGACGCTGAGACGTGCCTTTTGTGAGATGCCAGCGCCGCTAGTGCGACAACTCCGCCGCACATCTGCTGATGTGCACGTTGCCAGTGGATCTACTAGTATCCTCGCTGACGAACTAGTGGGTCTGTCTACGACAGAGCGGCAGGAGATACTGCACTCACCCGGAGAGGGTAGATGTATCACCCAGTATAATGGCATTGGGTTGCTGGAGTCATGCAGAAACGTTGTTTAGAAAGCATGCGAGAAACCCCCAAAGGTGGGTGTATCGTGCATCATTTGCAATCCCTGCAGTGGGGGACGATTCAGTAGATGGCTGGAAATGGTACGAAAAAGGGTCTACCGTGTGATCGCAGGTCCAGACAAAACGCCCCTTCCATGAGCTCTGTATCTTGGAGAAGTATGATAAATATCACAAGACAGAGAGAAAGAGCAAGTACCTCATTATATCGCCAGAAGAGATCTTCACCAACACCCCACCTAGTCTCAGTACCTTACAGTGCGTCAGAGATGGCCTGTATAGATTCTAGATTGAGGCAAGCGCATCGGTAGCTGTATCAGCTTGGCTCTTTTTTTGAGTGTCCCAAAGTTTGCTGCTCAGATGCAGCTCAGACGATAGGATAAATGCGCCAACGAAGGCATGCACTTCTTGTCGAATGCCAACAGGCGTGGACAAAGCGTTGGCTGATTCTGGTGAGACGCAACGGCAGCGCACATTAACTTAGGGAGATCACTTGGAAATGAGATACATACCTGAGGACTCCATTTGTCTTCGAACGAAAGGTGGAATGGACAGGGAGCCGGGTACCTGTCATAATTGTCTGGATGTCTTGACAGACTAGCACATCGAGATGACCAGTGCGTCAATGAATGCCTTCGGGCAGATGTTAGAACGAGGGCACGATGTTACAAATGAGTACAAGACATTGAAACAAACCAACAGAAACAATGGCGCTCGCAGAACCTGCCCCGAAAGAGATATGGAAGCTGTAATAGATTTTCCACATATCGGGAAAACCTCTGGGGATTGATGATGAAGCAGAGCAGTTTGACAGGACCCGAATCGTTAAAGATCAACCTGATTTAAATCGCGCCTTTGTTCAATAGCATAATCCTGCGAATGGAAAAGACCTACCTCGCTGACGCGCAAATGAAGTCCACTGCATTTTGCTGGCCGTCCCTCGCTAATGCCAATCTGTCAGGTCTGGCGCCAGCTCGTTCTGAGTCTAAGTTGGTACCACATGCATGACTTGGATGATCAGAGTTTGAGTCAAGGGACATTGCACAGCGATGTACCCACCTAGAACCTAGCTATTTGATGATCTGTGAACAAAGGAATGTGAAGTCCCATACACTGAAACAGTAGGCCGACATCCGACACAACTGAAGAGGAGTCAAGGAAGTAAATCGCGAGCGAGCACACACATAAATGCACACGCGTTTCCAACCCGACAGATGTGTAGAGTAAAGGGGCATGCTTAAGGAGACAAGCTTGGTTGAGGAGAAAGCCGGGAGAATGGGCATGGGAAACTTTGGACCTTTGTCTCTGCAGCCTTCTCGAACATGTCCGAGTTGTAAAACACATCTGAAGACTCTACCTCACGCCACTGAGATTCTGCAAGAATGCCTTCTTGTTCAGAGACGCTTCGTAACTCCTCGAGATGCGCCAACCTCAAATTTAATCATCTTTTGGGCGACAACTTTGTTCGTGATCACGCTTGAGCGAGGTGTAGTCATGATATAGATGCAGTGAGATTTTCCTAGTGCGCTGCTTTATGAGAGAGCAGATACGATACTCACCTCCAAGTCGCCCCAGAACACGCGTCTCTCACTTCCAACATAACAACTCTAACATCATGTCCATCAGCAGCTGCACTATCCAAAATCCCCCTCACAAATGACGCCCCAATAATACCCGAGCTAACAACGACAAAGTCGGCATGTGTCGGAAACGTGAGTGGCGATGGGTGAGGGTGGGTAAGACCAAGATAAGTGGCTGGGGTTTGGGAGTAGGAGCACTGGAGAGTGCTGGATGCGTGCTTGGAGGGTTTGGAAGGTGTGGAAGTTGTCGAGGGATTCAGTTAATGCTAAGCGGGCGAGGGAGTGTGTTGTCCGTCGCGGAAAGGAACCGATGCAGTTGTGGCGCGCTTGCAGTTTGTCGTGTTCTATGATTTCTTTACAAGTTTGGCGCCCTCCATAGCTCGATAAGTTCATGGAATTTATTCATCTTGTATGCTGCGGACTCTGTTGTATATACCAAGTCCGTGGCCTGCATGCATCCGTCATCATCAACATTGTCACTGACCGAGTAAACTGACTCACCTACCTGCACGTCGGCAGCGCCTGTCATCGTAGAACTTGGTGTCCGTAGGTTAACAATATCATACTTGTAGTAGAACGCGCCTGCCTCGAACACTTCTTCTGGAGCATCTGTACGTTGGCAGTCATTGCTCTTGAATGACGTTGAGAAAAAGAGAACGTGCAGCACTGATTGCATTGCAGATGTCGGGGGCTGGGTGAACATATACCTGAGGAAGCGTCAGTATCTAGGTATTCGAGTCAAATGAAGAATGATACCGAATGTGGATTGATCCCGTCCTCGAACTGCGTTAATAGCGGTGCAATGGTATCTGATGTAGAGAGCCCAGTATACACAGATACGGGAACGATGTTGGACTTTTGCATCCTGTCGCTGACGACTTGGATGGTGGAGTGGATTGTCTTGGGTACCTGCCCGAATGACGGGAGTGCATCTAGGACAGGAGGTGACGTTGATGATACGTATGTCGCGTTCGGTGGGTGATGCGAGGAGGAGAGTGAGAATGGCGAATGCATTTTGGGTTAGCGCGACAGTCTAGTCTCCGGCAGCAGATTGAACGAACGAAAAGCAGTTGTAACGAAGGGCCTGCCATGCACCCTGCATAGGATCGATCTTGGTGCCGATCAGAACCTGGGACCCTTCCTAATGTTTGCACCATGTCGCTGACAACGCGGATGGTGGAGTCGTCTGTCCTAGGTACCTATCCACCCAAACACGCTGAAGATGGCGGGTGAAAATGACCATTTGAAGGGAGCGCAAGCCTTCTTTTGTGGAAAAGTGGAGGTGTTGAAGGTGGGTTGGAGGTTGGGTTGCGGTAGCCGCGCAGCATAGAAAGGGTTGATGATGCGTATGTCGCTTCGGTGGGCACAACGAGGAGACGAGTTAGAATTAAGGATGATTGATGACGGTAGTCAGGCGTTGCGCTCCTAGAGCCTAGCTGCATACCATCCAGTCGGTTGAGGTCCCAGGATATTCTTCAAGGGTGAATGTCGCAAGGCTATTCTTGTCAGGTATTTTGCCGCATCACTAACGCTGGTGCATGCATGTCAATCTCAGATTCTATTAGAGTTTGGGTTGTTTGGCAGTATTTGGATGCCCTTTGGACGTTGAGGTTGATCGACTAGATAGTCCCACGAGTCCGTGTGTCCCAAGAGTCCGCGCATTGACTCTAGCACACGCTATTCTGCACGGAATTCTTATGTATGTTGGATCTAGGTTCTACCCAACATAATACATAGTGCTATGTTTTTTTTTTGAAGAAAATCGAAGTGGATCTCGTGCGATGGCCAACTTATTGGTGGTAAATGCTAGTTTTGTGCATAGAAAGCTCACTCTGAAGGTCAGATCACCACATAAAATTCTGGAATGCGGAATAATGATTGTACACAATGAGAGAATACTAAAACAAATTTCTCCGGGGCCACATGCTGGTCTGGATCATCTACAATAAAAGAAATATGCCCCAGACGTGACAATCTATCCAAAATGTTACATCGAGACTTTGTAAGTCGAAACTCCGCCATGCCGAAATGCGGCACAAAAACACCAATGCCAAATTGAAGTCTGAGCCCACCCCAACAGGTGCATGGTCAAGTCCAAACAGCACCACGAGGCCCAAGAAGAAAAAGTCCAGAAGGCCTGTGCAAAGCTTTGGGAAGATCAGCGAGCCGGTGTGACAATCATACCGGCGCTAGGCGTGTATGAATGTCATAGGCATATTTTGACTTGCCTAGAAGAAAAGAGTAAGACGCTAGTCACCAGCGCTATTCAGCTCCCAAGCTATCCGCTTTGGTACCACCTTTCCCCCATAGCGCGCTACCTGGTCTGACGTCTAGGTGTTCCGCCCTTCCATGTCCTGCCTATGTCCACCTACCTCCGCTGGTGTGTTATATTTCCTTAAATGTCGCTACTCATCAGTCGCAGGTCTTATTACATGTGTCCTCATGTTTCGCAGCGCTGCATGTTCTATTACCTGTCGCTACATCATGCCCTCACCAGTGTCGCTACTATACTCGCCTACGCATCCCGAACCCCTATGCAGTATGATAAAATGACCCATCCTACATACAGTACAGTACTTCCCTTCCCCGGACCCTTGCTGGTATCGGAGTCACTTTAGTCGCTATATCTTAGTTTTGGTGCAATCGATTCCGCTCTTGCCAATCTCTCTGATCACGTGTCGCTTGACTTGCTTCGAGTGCGCGTTGCTAAAGTTCTTTCATAAGTTTGATTTTCGCAATGTCAGGATCGCTGTCGGTAGTCAAGCTATAATCTAGTCGCTATCAGGCATTCCACTTGCACTATCATACCTTATCCCTCGCTTTCCCTTCTTTTGATTTCTTCTCGCTGTCGCTAGTCGGACGTCACATAGCGCTATCGCATAGGACAACTTGCATAGCGCTACTTACTTATACGCACGTTTCTCTGTCGGAACTCACTTGTCGCTAGTCGCTGATCGCTACAGTGCTACTCATTGGTTTTTGGTCTTAGGTCGCTATAGGTTATCAGCCCTTTGCATCATCACTACCCTTGCGTATTTGAAGGGAGTTGCTTCAATAGCAGTCCTCTTGGGTTGAATATTGCACTCGCGCCTATTTGGATAAGTAGTGCTAGTTTCTAACCAGCCTAGTCGCTATTACTCTTTCACACCGGTAACACACCAAACATCAGGAGAACAGCAACTTACTATGGTGTTCCAGAGAGTACTCTTCGTGGCCGCTTTTGTGGTGTTTGTCCTCCTAGGGAGGCCCACAAACACCAGCAACTGCTCTCAGAGCATCAAGAGAAAGTTCTTGTAGACTGGATTGAGCACCTTGATGCTGCAGGCAACCCAATCAGTAAGCGGACCATCAAACAGAAGTGTTATGCACTCTGTTGAAAGACACCGTCGAAGAACTGGATTTACTGAATGTGTCTCCTTGATTCAAGCGCAGCTTGATGGGCACCCACAGCTGAAGGACGATCCAAAATTCACCGGCCTTTATGGCCGTCTCCCTTGTGGGCAGAAACGCACACATGCAACTGTGGTTGATGAAAACACTGCACTGGCAGAGTCACTTCAAGTCGAGCAGCCTGCAATCCGTCGTCGACTCAACAATTCGCAACGTTTGACGGACTTACCAGTGTCATCCTTGTCCACTACTCTGCATTATGTTCACGCGCTGTCAATGTCTGATCCCTGTTACAATCGAGTATGCCCCTATTCATTTTCTTTCTCTTACATCATTGTATTACATCACGATCACATCTTGCCGTCACTAGATGATCTATTCTTGTTATCTCTGACTCTACTGAACCGGTGAGGCGATCTCAACCTGGCTGGGCTGATATGAAATATCTAAAAATGCTCAACCAGTATAAGTGAGTCTTGGCTCTGCCTAGCTGCTATACTCGCAGAATGCAAGAACGTTCGACCCTAAAGGGGACTGCTACTGAACACAGAACCAGATGAATGAAAGACCCTTGAAGTGCGATGGATGCGCGAAAGCGCAAGAAGAAAAGCGAAGTGAGCGCAAAGCGTGAGAGAGCGTACTAAGGTAAGCGCGAGCGTGGGAATGTGAGCGCTAAGGCGCGCATTGTGCGGAAAATACCGGATGAGGAAACGGATAAGGAAGCGGATGTGCAAAGCGAGTGCAAATGCAGAGCGAGTGTGATAATGAGCGCGGATAATAGTCTAGTATAGGCGGATAACGATAACCATTGGAAACACAAAGTGCGCCCAAGTGGTGACTACTACTTTAAAGTAAAACCCAATAGCGAGGGAAGTACAGCAAAGGGGAGTAATAATGATGAAGTAGTAAGTCAGCAACCTTTATACTATGGAAATCGCATTGGAAGTGGAAGGGATAGGAGCAATAAGCGCTATGAATACGTAATGACATGTAATAGCGCTGCAATGCTTGTTACAAACCACAAGGCAAGGGATATGACGTACCAATGAGGTGGGTGGACATAGAGGGACGTTCCTGGATGATAGGCGATGAGGGCAATGCAGGGCGCTTGCAGGGCGCTTAAGCGTGAGAAAGCGCGCAAGGTGCGCGTGTGGGAATGCTGCGTGTTGTGCGGGAAAGTACCGCGCCTATGGCGCGTTTCGTGGGAAAGCTGCACATTATGTGTAAAACGACTAGGGACATGATAGAAGTCGAATATAGCTGATGGTGCAAGTTGTGCATTGAAGGCCAATTGTCATGAGTTGTGAAAAGGTGCGAAATGTGCCTATATGTGCCTGCAGAAATGCGAGTCTCTACACCGGCCCTAAACACGGTTGTCGTTCACTATATAAACTCGCTTTGTACTATGTAGTTCTTTACTTTAATCTTACTAGGTTTTAACTGGAACTTCCTTCGCTTAAGACCTCCAATCTTAAGTCGTCTGAAACTTGATTCAAGCCAAGGACACTCTCCTTGTCTTGTCTTAGTGAACCACCGAACTCTGGTATACGCCAGAGCCTTGAAACCAACCTTGGCCGAATACTCTTATCGAGTAGCCATACGTCAGAACCATCCTAGTTCGTAACAAAAGATTAAAGTCTTCAACGAAATACATCGCCATCACGCGTTGTAACCCAGAAAGAACAAACCCTGGTCATCACGACAGATAGAACTCCAGGTCCTCCAAAGCTGAAACAAGCTGACGTCATTAACACCAATCTTTGGCGCTTTAAACTTAGGTGCCATACCACCCATACCACCTTTGAACCCCCCGATGTCTTCCTCCAAACCCGTTGAAATCAAAATTGGATCTCCGCCGATCTTTGATGGAGATAGAGATAAATCAGATGGATTTTTAATGTCATGCACGTCTTATCTTGATATTAACGAAAAGATCTATATCGACGACAAGCAGAAAATCATTTTTGTAACTTCCTTCATGATTGAAGGAAACGCGCGCTACTGGAAGGAAGATTTCCTCAGACAGGCGCAAGATCCCAATAACAAGACTACCGCAGGCCTTGTCAAAGGATATGGTACATGGATTGAATTCCTTGCCGACTTCAAAAAAGCATTTAGGCCGCTTGATCCCTCAGGAACCGCGTTAGCTAAGCTTTGCAACCTGAAACAAGGAACCGAACTCCAAGATTATATCTCGGAGTTCTTGATGCTCACACGAAGGGCAGGAATTCACAATGATGTCTCCAAGAAGCAATTCTTCTTGGACGGATTACACCCAGGACTGCTCGCTCGCCTCTATGGCACGGGCGACGTCTCTGATGACTTTGACATCGTCCTCACCACCTGTATCAATCTCGACAACGCACACCTTCACCTGAACACAATTAGAGTGTGCCACCAACCCCAGAAGAAGAAGAACTTCGGATCTAACCAATACGTACCATCTAAAGATCCTAACGCCATGGTAATCAATCGACTCTCTGAAGAAGAACGTGCTGAACATTTCCGAACCGGAAAATGTTTCACCTGTCACAAGACCGGACATCTTTTTAAGAACTGTCCCGAGAAGAAGAAAGGAAAGACCCTGATACACCGCAAAGAAGTAGAAAGCAGTGACGAAGAAGAAGAAGAAGCGGAAGTCTGTCGTCTTAACGAGGATTTTTGATATGGGAGACTGGATCAACGTCAGTATCTCTCGATGTACCCATAAGACTTGTACGAAAAGTTGGTGAATGAAAAGAACTTCAGGTTCCTCTTTCCCTCATTTTGAAAACACGTCTGAAAACCGTTGAAACTACTGCAGTTGTCGACTCTGGAGCAGCCGGAACCTTTATCTCAGAAGACTTCGTCAAGAAGCACAAAATCCGAACCCACGCTCTCAGTAAACCCTTTAGGGTTACTACCGCCGATGGAAGCTACTCCAAAAGCGGAGCCATATGCCGATACTGCGTCCTTACCATTAAAATTGACGAACGAACCATGATTGGGAAGTTTAACGTCACACGCCTTGGCAGAAGGGACCAAATCCTCCTTGGAATTCCCTGGCTACGGGCCATGAACCCAGCTATCAACTGGGCAGCCGAAACCCTAGTTCTCTCTCGAACGGAGAAGAGTAACCAGGTTGAAGAAGAAGTCGACAAAGAAAGGAAGAAGAACGATCTTCCACTTCTATTTCGACAAGAACCTATCGATTGAACATGGAAACAATCTAAACTTAGAAAAGCACCAGTTATCGAAACACCTGTCGTTTATCCAAAAGCGACTATTGAGGAAATCATTGACGAAGAAGCACCATCTGTTTTACCTATCCCCGACCTACTCCCCATCCCCGATGATGATGATGAAACCTTTGATACTAAGGAAGATGTCTGGACACAAGAGAACTTTGCCGCACCAGTGCGAGAAGTCTCTATGTATGATCTGGATGATGATGAATTTCTAGTGGAATATTCCCTTGATGCGTCCGAACTCTGGGTAATTTCAAACACCACCAGGGATATACCGTTAACCTCCGACGGAACAAGTCACTCGGAACAGAAACCCACGGTTAAACCTCTGCCACAGCCTACAGAATATGCGAAAGTTAGTAACAAAGCTCAGCAGTTCGCTCTAGCTGCAGGCTTAGAACAAAAGAAGAAAGCTTTCGAAGAACTCGTACCCTCTTATCTGCACGATTTCGCCGACATCTTCGCCAAAGACGGTCTTAACCAACTACCCCCTGAACGACCTGGCATTGACCACCATATCAAAACAAAACCTGGATTCATCCCCAAGACGTCAAAGATCTATCCCCTCTCTATCGCTGAATGTACTGCTGTCAAAGCATTCATCGACGAGAACATAAAGAAAGGATTTATCTCGGAATCCAAGTCGCCACAAGCCAGCGGTTTCTTCTTTGTGGGAAAGAAAAGCGGAGACCTTCGACCCTGTCAAGATTATCGATATATCAATGATTGGACGATCAAGAATGCCTACCCATTACCGCTTCCCTTATCCCTCGTAGCACGATTATACGGAGCAAAGTATTTTACCAAAATGGATGTCCGCTCTGGGTACAACAATATCCGCATTCACCCCGACGATAGATGGAAAGCCGCATTTACCACGGAATTCGGACTCTACGAGCCGAACGTCATGTTTTTCGGACTTTGCAACCCTCTGGCCATGTTCCAAGCCTACATGAACCGCACGTTCCAACAAGAGATTAATGAAGGATGGTTGGTGATCTATATGGATGATATCCTCATATTTTCGGACAACCTAGAAGAACACCACCCTCGTACCCATCATATTCTGACAAAAATTCGCGAAGAACAGCTCTTCCTGAAACCAGAGAAATGTACCTTTGATGAACAAGAAGTCGAATACCTTGGGATGATTATCCGTCCGGGCTGCGTCGCCATGGATACTGCCAAAACAGATGGAATCCGCGATTGGCCGACCCCAACTACCATTAAAGAAACCAGATCATTCCTCGGCTTCTGCAATTTCTACCGAAATTTCATCCCTCATTATTCTGATATCGCACGACCTCTTATCGATCTGACAAAGAAAGATAGCACATTCCTCTGGTCTCCCACTTGTCAAAATGCGTTTACTACGCTGAAAGAATGTTTCTTAAAACAACCGGTTCTTCGCAACCCTGATCTTTCACGGCAATTCGCAGTTGCTACCAATGCGTCTTTAGTGGCCACTGGTGCTGTCTTATTGCAAACTGATGAAAACGGTGTATATCACCCATGTGGCTATCTATCTCAATCCTTGAATCCTGCAGAACGAAATTATCAGATCTTTGATCGAGAACTCCTTGCCGTTATCCGCGCACTCCAAGAATGGCGCCATTACCTCGAGGGAAACCCACACCCCATCATCGTATTTACCGACCACATGAATCTCCTTTATTTCCGTACTGCACAAAAGTTGACCCGCCGCCAAGCCAGATGGCAACTTCTTCTTTCATGCTACGATATCGAACTCCATCATGTACCAGGAACCAAACTCGCCGCACCAGATGCCTTATCTCGACGACCTGATCATGCGCCAAATACCATCGATAATGAAGACATAACACTCCTCCCCGATTCTATGTTTGTCCGCCTTCTCGATCAAGAACTCATGACCACCCTTGCAAACCCTGATCCTGATGACTCTGACCCCATTTTCCAGGCCGCCTCTGATGCTTTGAACGGCCTTTGTCTTCCTCCTATGAAATTGGCTCTTTCTGACTGGGCGATTAAGGATGACATCTTATTTTACAAAGATTGTGCCTACGTCTGACCGGCCGGACACCATTCTATTTTGGAACGAACCCATGATCATGCCACTGCAGGACATCCCGGTCGCTTTAAAACCGAAGAATTGGTTAAACGCGACTTTTGGTGGCCGTCAATGGGAACTTATATCTGGAAATACGTTGAGGGTTGCGCCCTTTGCCAGCAAATGAAATCTGATACCCACCCTACAACCCCCCCACTGGTCCCTATCCCTTCTTCAGTCTCTACCCCATTCTCCCAAGTCTCCGTTGACCTCATCACTGATTTACCACCTTGCAATGGTTTCGATTCTATCATGGTCGTGGTAGACCATGGTCTTACGAAGGGGGTAATTCTCATTCCTTGTATGAAAACCATCACCTCCGAAGGCGTAGCAAAGAAGTTTTTCAAATACGTCTACCGCCGATTCGGACTCCATGAGAAGGTGATCTCAGATCGAGGACCACAATTCATTGCCAAATTCCCCAAAGCCCCCGCCAAGCTTTTGAAATACGACATCGCCGCTTCCACCGCTTATCATCCACAAACGGACGGCCAAACCAAATGTCTAAATCAAGAACTAGAAACTTATCTCCAAATCTATTGCTGCAATAACCCAGAAGAATGGGTTGAACATATCCCAATGTCTGAATTCGTCCACAATCACCGCAAACACGATTCCCGTAATGCATCTCCATTCTTCCTCATGATGGGATATGAGCCACGAGCTCTCCCTCATGTACTCCCCGACTCTACCGTCCCAGCAGCAGAGGAACGACTCCGCCTCCTTCAAAAGATACGCGAAGAAGCTATCTCTTGTCATAACCTAGCAATGCAGCGAATGGCTGCACGATCGTACGGAAAGAAGTACCAACCATGGAAAGTTGGAGATAAGGTTTGGTTATCAGGGAAGAATCTCATCACGCAGTTGCCATCACAAAAACTCGCCCTGAAACGATACGGACCCTTTACCGTGAAAGCCGTACTCTCTCCTATCACGTTCACACTCCAACTCCCAGAACAATGGAAGGTTCACCCCACGTTCCATGCTTCTGAACTATCATCCTATCATGAAACCGAAATCCATGGTCCCAACTTCCCTGATCCCCCACCCGATATCATTGATAACAAAGAAGCATACGAAGTCGAAGCAATCTTATCACACAAGGGCACGGGAAAACGAAGACACTATCTCATATCCTGGAAAGGATACTCTTCCACCAGCAACGAATGGATTCCCACAGAAAACCTCGGCAATGCCTCCGCAATCCTCGCTGCTTATTAGAAAGCTCACCAGTTATAAGAATCACCACGAAAAGATGTCTTTCTCAGAACTTCGCACTCTCCACATCTGTCTCTTGCAACTTCAGACCATCTCCAATGCCATTGATAATATGTCCGCAAGCCTTGCCACTTCCCCATCTACTACGTCCGTCACATTAACCGAAACCATTGAATCTCCAAACTATTTCACCATTCTTGACGACATCAAGACCAATATGTTATTTGAATCCGCCCTCCTTTCTGAACAATACGCTATCGAGATAGACCGCCTCCTCGCTGAACAAGGAGCCCTCTCTAGCATGCTTCTCATTAATATTATCCGCGCCGCCAATCTCATTAAACGCACCGCAGGACTTCTTAATGATGAACGTCTTGAAACCATTTTCCGTCACCTTCATATACGTATTCGTAACACTGCGATACACCTCATGCCTGCCTCTACCAAAGCAGTTGTTAGAGAGGCAATCCATATCATCACTGAACGAATTGCAACCAACCCAATCGCTAGACCTCCATCCCCACACGTCACAATTCCCGTTCCACCTCCGGTTGAGATATCAACTCCCGTTGAGCATATGTCTAATATTATCACTCCTCCTGCTGTACCAGTCATATCAACTGCTACTATGTTTGCCCCGGCGGCAACAACCCCCGTGTACGTCCCACTCGTCGACGACCCGTTGTCTTAATAACCGAGGGTCTTATATGAAAACGTGTAAGAATGTAATGACACCACAATTACACTGGATAAGACTTCTTGCCAGTCCTCGATTAACACGGTCTACGACTTTTCTTCTTTCGTGGTAGATAACGTGTGAGTTCTTGGGAGGCTTGCTAAACCAATCAGTCAGATTAACTTAGCCGGAGCTTTATTATCTCTGATTGAAACTATGGGATTGTCTAGGATATACTGTCTAGACACTTGAACTGGTTTCCTGAATATACGGTTAACTGTTGAGAAGCTGGTCTCAAATGTGACTACGTGGACCAAAGCTCGTGTTGGTCAATATACAAATACCTGGTGAGAATGCTGGTCTCACAAATAACAACAAATGACAAATAGAAAACAATGACAAATAACAACAATGACCAAAGCTCGTGTTGGTCAGTATACAAATACCTGGTGAGAACGCTGGTCTCACAAATAACAACGGTGACCAAAGCTCGTGTTGGTCAGTAAACACTACGTGGTGAGAACACTGGTCTCACAAAACTGGGTTTCTATCACGAGAAACTTACGTAATCTCAAGGGAAACACTTTCCCTGCACTTGCCTGGACAGTTCTTACAAAGGAAATGGGCTTTGTAAGCAGCAATTTGTTCAGACTGAAGCTTCTTAGGTGAGAGTTCAATTTGCTCAAGTGGGAGTTCTTGAATGCAACAAGTGGGAGATCTATTTTTTGGGGGAGAATGGGCTCTCCTTATATACATTTTGTGTGGGAATATTATGTAAGTAAAAAGGTGATGTAATGACTTCAGAATGTGAGAAGAATATTCCAAAAACTGGAGCAGAATGTTCTAGCAGCTGCAAAAGAACATTCCAGAATATTCATGGTGGGATAATGACATCATTCTGAGTCACTATGAGTCACTATGAGTCATTATGAGTCATTGGAATGTTCTAGCAAATTCCATGGAACATGACATCATTATGACATCACTATGATATCATATCTTTCAACCAAAATACCTGCAGGAGTGTAGGTGAAGTCCTATGACATCATTATGACATCATACCCTGTAGGTACAATTTTATGAAGCATCTGATTAGTCAGAGCATCCTAATAGAAAAGTAAAGTAAAGAAACACTAGAGAAAACAACTCAGAAATAATGGAACAAATAATAGTACACAATACACGGGCTTTTTAGATAGGTTTTTGTTAGGCTTTGAACTTTTCTCTATGGGTTTCTCTAGCCAAAGTGAATAAGCCAAATGAAAGGCAATACATTAACCTTCATTTTGCTTCTCATATCAACTAGGTCATTATGTGATTCCCATCTCACATATGACTTTTCTTCAAAACATGGTGGATTCATGAATCACTGAGGGAAAACTGAAACTATTGGACCAAGGTTTGATACCAAGGTATGGGTTGACTAGTCTGAGGACTAAGCTAACAGACTTTGTCTTTTTAGGGGGATACCTAGTAGTCATGTCCATGCATGATTCCCAAATCATGCAGGACACCGTTAAGCGAGAGATCTCCGTCTCCCCCACCTCTCGTATCATCACTTTCCATTCGGAGACACCATCTCCACCTCCACAATCATCCTCGGTCACTACCGTAAAGATTGAAACCCACGATAACTTCCTTTGTCGTAACTGTAACATCACTGGTCATTGTCACAAAAACTGCCCCACGTACTTCTGCCACGTATGTCGTAATCTCGCACCTGGACATCTTTCCATCTTTTGCAAAGAATTTAAAGTAGAAAAGCCGATTCCTGTAGTATGGTCGGATGAAGGCTTCTATGAGGCCCTTGCTAAATGGGAGGCTGATAAAGACGCTGCGTTAGAACAAATTTCCGTCGAAGAAGACGAGAGACTTTTCATTCAATGCGCTGGGGACCGCAACAACTATGATGCTTACGATAATTTTGACTGTTGAAATCGGTGACTTCAACGATAACAACGGGGTAATGTTACAATCGAGTATGCCCCTATTCATTTTCTTTCTCTTACATCATTGTATTACATCACAATCACATCTTGCCATCACTAGATGATCTATTCTTGTTATCTCTGACTCTACTGAACCGGCCCTAAACATGGTTGTCGTTCACTATATAAACTCGTTTTGTACTATGTAGTTCTTTACTTTAATCTTACTAGGTTTTAACTGGAACTTCCTTCGCTTAAGACCTCCAATCTTAAGTCGTCTGAAACTTGATTCAAGCCAAGGACACTCTCCTTGTCTTGTCTTAGTGAACCACCGAACTCTGGTATACACCAGAGCCTTGAAACCAACCTTGGCCGAATACTCTTATCGAGTAGCCATATGTCAGAACCATCCTAGTTCGTAACAATCCCCCCTTGACTGTTTATTCTGGCATTGCACATACTTTACTTCCTCAGCATCACCCATTCTCTCCCCAGCATAATTTACATCATGGACCTAGCAATACACACTATCATACCATTCCCCATCACAATTATCATATACACACTCACCTGAGTTCACCTTATTATTCACATTAGTTACTCGAAGTCTAGTCGACTTTATATTTTACGGTCACATAATCAGTTCAATAATATTAATTGCACGCTTTCGCTGCTTCATACAGATCGTTTCATTGCCTCTAAGTAAGTGCGCAGCGCACAACTTCAACAACACACACTGTACGAACGGTGCATTGCGGAGTGTGAAAAGGCATTGCGGCAGACGGGTGACATAGTGTGACCAAGTGCGCAAACTCTAGGGAAAATGCACTTTTCTCTGCGGTAACTCTCCACTGGACTCAACATGTCGAGTTTCAAGAAAACAACTAGCAGATGTTATACTTTTGATGTCAGGCTATTGAACTGTCAAAGAATTAATTTTTTATGTTTGTGCGATGTGGAGTAATAGACGTTTTCCCAAAAATGTGTTGTGGGTATCACAACCTGGCAGGCACATATAAGAAAAGTGCTCAGCCAGTATAAGTGAGTCTCAGCTCTGCCTAGCTGCTATACTCGCAGAATGCAAGAACGTTCGACCCTAAAGGGGAAGCAAGGAAAGCAAGGATCCACGGAATGATGCTGAACAACCCTGGTGAATGGCGGTGAAAGCGCGAGAAATGCGCTGAAGGCGCGCGCGGGAAAGTGAAGTGCGAAGGTGCGCGGAGCGCAGGAAGGTAGTGCAAGCAGTGCACAAGTGTAGAAGACGGATACTGGGACTGATAAGAGGGAAAGTGCGGATCTAGACAGATACTGATAGTGCCCACTAGCTATAGACTGATGCTAGGGCCTCAAGATGATGAAGGACACATGCATTGCATGGAACTAACTGATGATAGATACTGAGTGGTAGGAAGGTAAGGTGGTAAAGTCGTGGAAAAGTGGGGTGTAAAACGAACATCAGAGTATGTAAGTTCTACCTAAGCGCTCTCCCAGGGCTCGGAGCCGAATAGGGAGCGCTCTAAGTATGTAAGTGAGGTAAGGTGATGTAAAGTAAGGGTGCATAACGAAATGGGAAGTGTAATATGCTAATTATGGTCAGATAACGAAAAGGGACATACCGAGGGACTGGTTGGACGATGGATGGATCTCCTGGATGCTGTGCGACATAGTGTGCTTAAGCGCGAGAAAGCGCGCAAGGCGCGCACACGGGAATACTGCGCGTTGTGCGGGAAAGTGTCGCGCCTATGGCGCGTTCCGCGGGAAAGTGGTGCGCTCTACAGGGAATGACTAGAGGGTGATGGTGCGAGTTGTGCCGTGAAGGCCAGTCATCAGAATTCGTAATATGAGCCCATATGAGCCTGCAGAAACGCAAGTCTCTACAGCGTGGACTCTAGTGGACATCTAGGATCAGGTTCACTACTTCACCTCCTTTTTGCCTCGCCTGCCGCTCTTCATGCACGGTGACAATGCGCGTGTGTTCCACCCTACTTTCTTTTTAATATGTGCACAGTGTTCACAGTACTATCTAGCTATCTAGCATTTTATGTCAGTTTATGTAACAGATTCGGACGAATTTCACCTTGACAAGGGTCAGGATAACTAATGTTCTTCCACTCTCCACCATGCTTTGTATGGTGCTACCTTTTTGATATGCATACTAACCACGGTGGTGAGCAACATGCACTTACAGTATTGCTCCTACCACCATGAAACACCACTCAACTGTCTGTGAGTACCATTCTTAAGTTTGATGTTGTCGATTTTTTTCTCAATGCCCTAGTACGCAGCTTTAAACTGTCCACCTGCTCCCTTGGCGAAGGATTTACTTGCATCACTAGCAGTGACGCCAACCACATGTGTGTTACCATCTTCCTGGTCGTTCGAGACATCTGATGCCTCGGTTTCTTGCACAAGCTAGTCCACTAAACAGGCAACTGGACAACAACACAACACAACACTTGCTCGTTTCAGACACCAATAGCAATTCAAACCAGAAACCTGATCGACTCGTCAAATGTTTAGATCGAGCTGGGCTGGAGCACGACAATTAGAGCTCTCCGTGTGTGGAAGGTGCTGTAGGGTCCATCACCTTCGAGCACACTCAAGCATTGTCAGCTCAAAGTCTTGTAAAACAGTGGACACGTTGACAAGTATTAGGAGGCACCGCCCTGCGGTACTTGCCCGACTTTGAATTGAGGTGCATTGGGCTGAGTTTGCTCAAGCTTTAGCCAGGAATTTGAAGCATCTAGCTGGTGTTTGTAAGCCAGTTTCAAAAGTTTCAAATTTTGTTTTAGTACCAATTTGAATGAGATCTGATCTAGAGAGCCCGGAACACATGAATATGCGACAATGTTGGACTTTTACTTGACTTTTGCATCTTTCAATTGCTGAAGATGGTGGAGTCGTCTGTCTTTTGTATCTGCCCAATTGAGGGGAGTGCATCGAGGACACGCTGGAGGTGGCGGATGATTGGTTGGTGTGACGAGGGGAAGAGATGATTAGTCGATGCATGGAACATTGCTGGTGAGCAAAGATGAAAACACGTATAAACCTTAGATAACATGGCCCACCGACATCTGCAAAACCACTGAAATGAACGCTTAACTTACAGCGCGTTACGGACACTTACAAACACTTACGACTTCACTAGCGCACTCATGTGATTGGTGGAGATGTTGAATGCCAATATTACACACCACATTTGGCTGATAAAACATAAGCCCAATTATCTTTCGTTGATAAGATGTGATAGATAGTCGATGTGATTGATCATGCTAATTGAGTCGCTGTCTACACAAATTCAGTACTAAATGTATGGTAGCTTTCTTTGTCTGCGAAGTTGTTCAAAAAGAAACGCTCGTAGCGTTCCAAACAGGTGGCCAATGAAACATCACTGGCCACTTTCTCGCCGAAACATGGTATAAGTTCAACCGCAAGTGTTACATCCGTCACTTGTACAACAGCCCCCTCCCTGTGGCGGTTACCGTTGTAGAGACTCGCATTTCTGCAGGCACATATGGACTCATATTACGAATTCTGATGACTGGCCTTCATGGCACAACTCGCACCATCATCCACCATGACTTCCACCATGGAGCGCACCACTTCCCACGAAACGCGCCATAGGCGCGACACTTTCCCGCACAACGCGCAGTATTCCCGCATGCGCGCCTTGCACGCTTTCTCGCGCTTAAGCGCCCTGTGTCGCGCATCATCCAGGAGCATCCATCCATCGTCCAACCAGTCCCTTGGTATGTCCCTTTTTGTTATCTGACTATATTTGGCATATTACACTTCCTATTTCGTCATGGACCCTTACTTTACATCACTTTACCTCACTTACATACTTAGAGCGCTCCCTATTCAGCTCCGAGCCCTGGGAGAGTGCTTAGGTAGAACTTACATACTCTCATGTTCGTTTTACACCCAAACTTTACCACCTTAGCTTCCTACCACATCTTTCTACCACCATGTACTTGGCAGTTAGTTCCATGCAATGCATGTGTCCATCATCGTTTTGAGGCCCTAGCATCAGTCTATAGCTAGTAGCACTATCAGTATCTGTCTAGATCCGCGCTTTCCCTCTTATCAGTCTCAGTATATATCTTTTACGCCTGTGCACTGCTTGCACTACCTTCCCGCGCTCCGCGCACTTTCGCATTTCGCTTTCCCGCGCGCGCTTTCTCGCGCTTTCACCGTCATTCACCAGGGTTGTTCAGCATCATTCCGTGGATCCTTGCTTTCCTTGCTTCCCCTTTAGGGTCGAATGTTCTTGCATTCTGCGAGTATAGCAGCTAGGCAGAGCTGAGACTCACTTATACTGGTTGAGCACTTTTCTTATATGTGCATGCCAGGTTGTGATACCCACACCGTTTTCATCCTGCATGTACGTGCGCTCGACAGTCCACATCATGAGTTTGGGGTGATCATCAGGACTGGAAATGAAGCGGAAGAATTCGACGTAGAGAAGTGGGTTGGAGAGATAAGATGGTAGTTCCAGATTGGAACCTCATCGAACCACCGGTTGAAAAACCAGTCAAACTTGTGCAATGTAACTCGCTATATATCGCATTAATATTGTTAGGATGTAGGCGCATAGAATACACATACTCATTTTGCCATTAATGCCCATGGCATCAATGAGAACGGTATCACAATTGCCAAAGGGAAAATCATCGCTTGGAGGGTATGCTTGCATGACTCTGCTCAACATGATGACATGTTGCTGGACTGCTGAATGAAGTTGCAGCTGAAATTTGTTCCACACCTGGTAGCGCCCATATCTGGGGTCCCAGCGGGAATTTTCACCACTGGACAATGATGATTGCATGATAAAGTCAGCAAGCACACAATTGAAGTTGGGAAGCATGTATTTTGAGCATATTTCAGCCGGCGACAGTGATCTGTAGTCCGGAGTGACATTCACTTGAAAGCGGTCTGCGCATCTCCAGAGAAGATGCCTTTGAGGAAATGGTTACGGACTGGTTGAGGACCACGAACCGACCTAACTTCATCGGGAAGAATGTGGGAAACCCATGAGAGTGAGGGGTTAGTCATCGCAACCTCCTCCTCCTCAGCATGCATGGCATTGACCAATGGCACCTCACGAGAAGTCAATAGCGTGTACAGGTCAAAAATCTCCATTGATTCTTGGCAGTTAAGAAGTCGCACGCACTGCTCTGTGAAATCTTTACTTTGCCAAGCCGTCCGTGAGAAAAGATCCTTGCAATGTGTGATGAGTAAGCATTCTGTTGTATCAGCTGAGAATTGCATCAAAGTGCCCAATCGCTGGACTGGTGTGACAATCATACCGGCGCTAGGCACGTATGAATGCCATAGGCATATTTTGACTTGCCTAGAAGAAAAGAGTAAGACGCTAGTCACCAGCGCTATTCAGCTCCCAAGCTATCCGCTTTGGAACCACTTTTCTCCCATAGCACGCTACCCGGTCCGACGTCTAGGTGTTCCACCCTCCCATGTCCTGCCTATGTCCACCTACCTCCGCTGGTGTGTTATATTTCCTTAAATGTCACTACTCATCAGTCGCAGGTCTTATTACATGTGTCCTCATGCTCCGCAGCACTGCATGTTCTATTACCTGTCACTACATCATGCCCTCACCAGTGTCGCTACTATACTCGCCTACGCATCCCAAACTTTTACACAGTATGATAAAATGACCCGTCGCACATACAGTACAGTACTTCCCTTCCCTGGACCTTTGCTGGTGTCGGAGTCACTTTAGTCACTATATCTTAGTTTTGGTCCAATCGATTCCACTCTTGCCAACCTCTCTGATCGCGTGTCGCTTGACTTGCTTTAAGTGCGTGTCGCTAAAGTTACCTCATAAGTTTGATTTTTGCAACGTCGGGATCGCTATTGGTAGTCGAGCTATAATCTAGTCACTATCAGGCATTCTACTTGCACCATCATACCTTATTCCTCGCTTTCCCTTCCTTTGATTTCTTCTCACTGTCGCTAGTCAGACGTCGCATAGCGCTATCGCATAGGACAACTTGCATAGCGCAACTCACTTACGTGCACGTTTCTCTGTCGGAACTCACTTGTCGCTAGTCGCTGACCGCTACAGCGCTACTCATTGGTTTTTTGGTCTTAGGTCACTATAGGTTATTTAGCCCTTCGCATCATCGCTACCCTTGCATATTTGAAGGGAGTTGCTTCCATAGCAGTCCTCTTGGGTCGAATATTACACTCGTGCCTGTTTGGATAAATAGCGCTAGTTTCTAACCAGCCTAGTTGCAATTACTCCTTCACAGCGCCCCAACGCCCAGAGTCGCAGGAAAATGAAAGAGCCCTTCTCCAGTGGACGGCTTCTGTTACCTGCAGTTGGGACATGGATAAGCTCTCATCCAGCGAGATCATCAAACGAGACGAAACACACCTTTTTCCATCCCTCTACTTGGGCATCGTTGGCAGGAATGAAGCCACGGGCAGCCGTGCGAGCAGCATCCATGGAGGATACAAGATGGGAGGAGAATGCAAGATGGGTCATTACCTTTCTGCCCTTTCCAAAACCCCCACCAGGTGTGACACTCATCCCTTTCAAAGATTTCAGGGCGCACGGGATACAGCTGTTCGCTGAAGTTGTTGGTGGGCAGAACGAGGAAGACATAGAGCTTGATGGTCTGGGGATACCCACCGTCGAGTTGTGCATGAAGCATTCAACTGATGAGTGTAAAAGTAATACACGCAAGAGGAAACGCAAGAAGAAGACCACTGCTGTAGAAGGTGCGCCTGCAAGGAAGGTCCCGTGGTACGAAGAGTGGGAGGAAGGTGAAGATCTGCGTATCATGAAGGAGAGCAGGGTCTGAGAGGGCATTTGCGCTTGGAGGATGTGAAGCTTGCGTGTGAGCTGGCATATGGTAGGTCTTTTGGAGGAGGTGGATGGATTTTGTGTTTCGGAAAGATGCTGCCGGCGTTGATGAAGGGAGTACAAATTTGGTAGGAGATGGTTGTGTCGTTCGAGATATGGGAGAGGGAAGCTGAGCGGGTCGAATGAAGGGAGTACAAATTCGGTGGATGTGTCATTGGAGATATGGGAGAGGGGAGCTGAGAGAGATGAATGAAGGGAGTATGAATTTGGTAGGAGATGGTTGTGTCATTCAAGATATGGGAGAGGGGAGCCAAGAGAGATGAATGAAGGGAGTATGAATTTGGCGGATGTGTCATTGGAGATATGGGAGAGGGGAGCTGAGTGATACAATATTAAAATGGAAGGGAGTACGAATTTGGTAGGAGATGGTTGTGTCATTCGAGATATGGGAGAGGGAAGCTGAGCGGTGTGGGTATCACAACCTGGCAGGCACATATAAGAAAAGTGCTCAGCCAGTATAAGTGAGTCTCAGCTCTGCCTAGCTGCTATACTCGCAGAATGCAAGAACGTTCGACCCTAAAGGGGAAGCAAGGAAAGCAAGGATCCACGGAATGATGCTGAACAACCCTGGTGAATGGCGGTGAAAGCGCGAGAAATGCGCTGAAGGCGCGCGCGGGAAAGTGAAGTGCGAAGGTGCGCGGAGCGCAGGAAGGTAGTGCAAGCAGTGCACAAGTGTAGAAGACGGATACTGGGACTGATAAGAGGGAAAGTGCGGATCTAGACAGATACTGATAGTGCCCACTAGCTATAGACTGATGCTAGGGCCTCAAGATGATGAAGGACACATGCATTGCATGGAACTAACTGATGATAGATACTGAGTGGTAGGAAGGTAAGGTGGAATGTTTGGGTGTGTAAGTGGGGTGTAAAACGAACATCAGAGTATGTAAGTTCTACCTAAGCGCTCTCCCAGGGCTCGGAGCCGAATAGGGAGCGCTCTAAGTATGTAAATGAGGTAAGGTGATGTAAAGTAAGGGTGCATAATGAAATGGGAAGTGTAATATGCTAAATATGGTCAGATAACGAAAAGGGACATACCGAGGGACTGGTTGGACGATGGATGAATGCTCCTGGATGCTGTGCGACATAGTGTGCTTAAGCACGAGAAAGTGCGCAAGGCGCGCATGCGGGAATACTGCGCGTTGTGCGGGAAAGTGTCGCGCCTATGGCGCGTTCCGTGGGAAAGTGGTGCGCTCTATAGGGAAGTCATAGTGGATGATGGTGCGAGTTGTGCCATGAAGGCCAGTTGTCAGAATTCGTAAAATGAGCCCATATGAGCCCACAGAAATGCAAGTCTCTACAGCGGGTCGAATGAAGGGAATATGAATTCGGCGGATGTGTCGTTGGAGATATGGGAGAGGGGAGCCGAGAGAGATGAATGAAGGGAGTATGAATTTGGTGGATGTGTCATTGGAGATATGGGAGAGGGGAGCTGAGTGATACAATATTAAAATGCGATTTCAAATGCATGATGGTCGGTGAATTTGTTGACATAGAAAGCGCGGAATTTATCTAAAGAGTTTGAAAAGTTGATAGCACGAGGGATGAAATCAACACCATAATGGGGAAGGAGATGAGCTGCGTGATAGATTGTGTCAATGTGTATCACCAAAATATTTAGAGAGTGACCATCAAAGGACGGCTGAACTACCCACATGCCTGTGTCTTCATCAGGGGTGTCACCTATGACATCAAACCAATGAACGATGGCACACTTGTACAAGACGAACTTGTACTTGAAGGAGAAGAAGCATAGTGCGTGTGCTATTTGAAGCCCTCGCATTCCTTCAAGGTCCGGTTGCGCATTTATGAACATGCAGTCATAGCGAGTGTGCGCATTCCTCCAGTTAGGGCAGGATCGTATATGTTCCCTTCGCATCCCTCCGATCCCACTTAAGTCACTCGGCGCATAGAATCTTGATGATGCGGAATTAACCACAGAGATTTTCCCATCATAGATGGGGAAACTGTGCAGTGGGATGGTGGCATGGTCACGAGGGTCACGAGGGTGAAGTTGTTCGAAGAGAAAGCGACCAATAAGATCTTGCACATTCGGAATAGAAAGCTCAATAGCGAGCGCTGCTATGGTTCTGGCACGTTTTCATTCTAAAATCAATGTGAGTGAGTGATATATAGTGAAAGGATCGAAATATGCACGGCATGTTTGTGCAAGCTGCACATGGGCCTCGATTTCAGTTGGCCCATCATCAATTTCACCCTAGTCAACATCATTGGCCTCGGCAGTATCAGTGAGGCGATCTCAACCTGGCTGGGCTGATATGAAATATCTAAAAATGCTCAACCAGTATAAGTGAGTCTTGGCTCTGCCTAGCTGCTATACTCGCAGAATGCAAGAATGTTCGACCCTAAAGGGGACTGCTACTGAACACAGAACCAGATGAATGAAAGACCCTTGAAGTGCGATGGATGCGCGAAAGCGCAAGAAGAAAAGCGAAGTGAGCGCAAAGCATGAGAGAGCGTACTAAGGTAAGCGCGAGCGTGGGAACGTGAGCGCTAAGGTGCGCATTGTGCGGAACATACCGGATGAGGAAACGGATAAGGAAGCGGATGTGCAAAGTGAGTGCAAATGCAGAGCGAGTGTTATAATGAGCGCGGATAAAGGTCTAGTATAGGCGGATAACGATAACCATTGGAAACACAAAGTGCGCCCAAGTGGTGACTACTACTTTAAAGTAAAACCCAATAGCGAGGGAAGTACAGCAAAGGGGAGTAATAATGATGAAGTAGTAAATCAGCAAACTTTATACTATGGAAATCGCATTGGAAGTGGAAGGGATAGGAGCAATAAGCGCTATGAATACGTAATGACATGTAATAGCGCTGCAATGCTTGTTACAAACCACAAGGCAAGGGATATGACGTACCAATGAGGTGGGTGGACATAGAGGGACGTTCCTGGATGATAGGCGATGAGGGCAATGCAGGGCGCTTGCAGGGCGCTTAAGCACGAGAAAGCGCGCAAGGTGCGCGTGTGGGAATACTGCGCATTGTGCGGGAATGTATCGCGCCTATGGCGCATTTCGCGGGAAAGCTGTGCGTTGTGCATAAAACGACTAGGGACATGATAGAAGTCGAATATAGCTGATGGTGCAAGTCGTGCATTGAAGGCCAATTGTCATGAGTTGTGAAAAGGTGCGAAATGGGCCCATATGTGCCTGCAGAAACGCGAGTCTCTACATCAGGACTGGTGTCAGGAGGTTTGGCAGGAGGGTCATTGCATGAAGTATCGAGACAACCTAATTGAAATCAGCGAAGCATGATATCATAGTCTCGATTTACTTACCTGAGGCATCACTAAGACATGTACCATTGAGCATACCACATTTTGCGAAGTCTACACGCAAAGCAGCGATTTTGTCGAGTCGCTGATTTGTCACAAGCATCTGTCCAAGCGCATTATATCTGTTTGACCAACGCCACGGTTGCTTCACAGCTTTAATATGCTTATTTTCCATCATCGACGAACATAGACCATTTGGCGCTCCGAATAGACAGATAAGGTCGGGATAGTGCTTCATCGAGTGCTGACGAGGGAGCGAGAATGTAGGGACAACGCCTAACCAAAGAAATATTGAGCAATAGTGGTGAAAGCGACGTAGTGCATCTTCTATTTGTGAGATCGTGTCCTCCATGATGACGTTCCTTCGAACAAGATAGCAGAACTCCAAAAACGCGCGAAACGTGCGGATGACGTCTGTCGGTACGTGGCCTTCTATCGCAGGTAGATATATCTAGATGCCATTGAACAGTAATGTATCAGTCAACAAATCTTCTGTCAATCAGAAAAAAAATGTACCTTCATGAGTGCCTTAGAGTCATCCCCGGTCCATTGTTTGAATCCACGACCCTGTGGAAAACGTCGCAAACCAGTGAAGGGAGTAGCGGCAGCAAGTCGTCGGTTGATGTCATCCATTCGACGTTCAGCCTCCCTTTTACCGTGAACATGATGGAGGTACTTCTCCACCCATGTCACAAGATGGTCCTTGAAGCAGCCTTTGATGATTTGGTGAAGGATATCCGGTGCAATCAGTTGATGAATGTCGGCACGAGGAAAGTCGTTAGTAAAAGGCTAAATTTTTATAAGTCAGGCAAACACTGCAGCGAGTGAACAAATCATACCACAATAGACCCCACAATACCAAAATCACGCCGCAGGACATCAGACGTGTCTTCCTTGAAGAGAGCCTCTCTGTGTGCCTCGCATCGGCATAGTGCTTCATCGTCGTCCAGTTTTCCACGGGGAGCGAGACATCTTTAAAGTATTAAACATTAGGAGAACAGCACGAAGAGCTAGTGAGACGAACCTTGGACACCAATTCCTCACAATAGATGTGAGCAGAACCTGCTCTTCATAGTCTGCAATATATGGTCCTAGCCCATAAAGGACACGTCGATAATGTCCATCGCCAAAACGCGCGACCTCGGGCTTTGACATAGGTTTCTTGAAAGTCTCGAGTATCTTCGCAAGTGAGGAATGAAAGATTTGGCGTCGGAAGTCACAGAATTCTTCGGTTTCCTTATGCTCATTGGTAGCTGCAAGATTGAGATTAGTTACAGTATGAAAAGGTGTCAAAGACTTACTCTTTGGAATGGCAAGAAAGCCAACAAGACAGAGCGCATCTCGATGCGCTCGACGGACATTGTTGTGTACATTGCCAATAGACAGGTACAACGGATAATACTCGTTGTTTCCGGTGCCAACAGATACCATTGTTTTGTCGCTTCCGAGTATTATGGGTACAAATGTCGCACCGAGCGTGTCAGGGTCAGTAGCGAGGATATCCTGGAAAGAATATTCAATACAAGGAAGTAACATCCAATAGAAAGACACGTACCACTTGCTTCCAGGCCCAGTCACCCGACATGAAGTCTTGGTAATGGTGTTCTTCTTTACTGACTGAATATTCATGGAAAGGGCGATAATCGAAGTCATTTACATAGTCAGGGTTAGCGAGGATGTTGCGTGCAACTTCACGAGGGTTGCGATACCAAACATCGAATTGTTGACTCATCCATGAAGGCACATCTGCTGGTATATGTCACAACCCTTATAACGAATTAACGTAGGGGCAGAGACTAGGACTCAAACAAGGATATCACAACAAGAGAAGAGGATAGCAGGGACGTCTTAGGATTGCTAGCAGTAAGCTAATACAAAAGAGGTTTGAACTGAAGAACTACTGACTACAATGAGCTACCTATATACATATATTGAAGCGGAGACTGAATCTGAATCTGAACTAACTAGCCAATCATTAAATAGAAAAGAGAATCGTACGATGATCTAAATATAACTACACCTATGATGTCATGGAACGTGTGATGGCTGTGCAAGAGTTCTCGAAGGTTCTAGAGTCACGTGACTTGATTGCTTGAGTAAGGAAATCGAATTCAGGGATGTCGGAGATAGAAGTAGTGGGCGCTAATGGAATAGAGAAGTTCGGGTTAGGGTTTGTGAAGGTTATAGGTATAGATGTTGACTGAGCGCTAACAACAGGCGCTTGTGATGGGCGCTTAACAGGTGTTTTACGAGTGTTCAAGAAAGAGTAATGATTTGTATTTGGAATTCGTGACAGTATATCAGGTTTCTCTCCGGAATACTGAATTTTGAAGGACTGCCAGTTGACGCCACCAATGGGGATGTTGTCAATTGTCTTGTAGAGGTCCTTATGATCCGCAAAAGGCGGCATATCGCCATGTTTGAGGAGTGACGCAGCCCAGAGATCAAGGAGAGTGTTGATATTTGGCGCAGACATTTGTGCGCGGCTGTACAAGAATTCGGCCGTCTCAAATTCAGTACAGTTGCGGAACGGTGACCAGTCATCAGGTAACTGTTCTGTGAGAGGCAGTGGTGGAGTACTAGGCGGTAAAAAATGGCCATTTGCATCACATGGTTGAGCTGGGACTCCATTAGCGTTAGATAGCTATAAGAATAAGGCGTGCTCACCATTCAAACCAGTGTGATAGTTGCAGAACAAGTTCTTGCCCGTGCCATGGAATTCGGCGTCTACTTCATGAGCTGGTGGTACAGATGAATGGCGGGCGTCTTCAGAAGGCACTGTCAGAAAAAACACGCTGACATCAAGACTGAGACTCACCACCAATATCACCGTCAACTTGCCCTGGTGGTGGTGGAGATGAAAGGTGTGGTCCATCTTTAATAAGTAGCGTTATAACTGTTGTGGGTCGGGTATCACTGATGGGACTCACCAGCAAAGTTCATGTCATAATCTCCTTCCTGTGCTGGCAGCACCAGAGATGAGCAATTTGAACCACATTCTTAAGAAATCAGGGTCAGAATAAAGACATTAATTACTGAGTGAAACAGATGCGGGACTCACCATCAATGTCCATGTCCTGCGACCCAGCTCCCTTTGTAGTTTCCCTGCTCATAAATGGGTGCATGGCAGTGCGGTGCCTTGTGCGTCCGCTGAGAGATTTGAAGTACTTCTTACATCCAGGACGGCCACAAGGAAATTGATATGAAATATGTTTCTTTCGAGTGGGCAGCATGGCACTAGAGTGCAGAATGAAGACTCGAAAAGAAAGCGAGTGAATGATTGAATGTGAACCTCTGAGAGTAACTTAATTAGGACTAAGCAGGGTAGTACCGTCGAAAATTGAGCCGTTGCCTACGGCAGTTCAAGAACGTAAGAGAAAAGTCAGCATAATCCCCGGGACCAGTACCTTGCATTTTTTGCGCCTTTGCTCTACCTCGTCTACTCCTCTCATCAACCATGGCACCCAAACCCTCGCAAGAAGTGTCCACCCGTCGAACTTGTCCTGCGAATGCCAACGCTCATCCTGGCAGGCCTGTTTTAGAGGCCGAAGCTGAGGAACGACTGCAAAATACAAAAAGGAAACCACATACCAAGAACTCGAAGGTCACTGACGACCCATATGCGAACGAAAGCCCGGAACAGATGAGCACGCATATTCAGAAGGCCGCTCAATGGATCGCTGGTATTGAGGATGATATGGTGGCTCTTGAAGCCGAAGTGCGGGGAGGTATCAAGGCAAAGCCTGTTCATCCTCGTCCTCATCCTGTAGCCAAAGGCAAAAAAAACCTCTAGCACAGATATTACTGATGGTATGATAAACGTCACATTGAGAATAGAAACTGATATTGACACTCACCAGATGGTCAAACCACTTGTGTTGATGCAGAGGACACTCTACTGAGCGACGGAGAAGCTGAAGTTGTTGGTGGGAAGAAAAAGAAAGAGAAGGCAGCAAAAATGTTGCTGAAGGAAGCCATCAAGAATGCCTGCAAGACCAATAACATCAATTCTGATGCATGTGCCTTGAATGATAAGAAAGGCAACAAGGCACCTTTGTCGTGAGTCCAACACACTCTTCATCAAAACAATGTTTTCACTCAGTGAATCAACTCTTTTTTTTTATAAATTGTGCGGTTTCAAGTACAACTAAAAAACTCTCACTCGGCGGTTTTATCAACGACTGGGCTAACGATGTACCAGCTGAACCGAGGTCTGCTACACCAAGCTCCAGATCAAACACCTTTTCTGCTTCTCACGCTGCAACCACTCCGCCCTCATCAGTATTTACCACTAGTACCAAGACCAGTTCCAAGGCCAAACCTGTGCACATCAATCAGAAGCAATCGATTAGCGCACCTGAGTCCAATGATGTCCTCATGGTCAGCGACGATAGTCTTGATGACCCTGAGGCTCTTGAACAGCGTCCAGCTGTACTGCCTAGGAAGAAAGGGAAACAGGCGATTAAAGTAAGTCATCCTTCCCATCGGCAATTCAGTTCAAGGACTCAGTTCAATTTCAGAAGTCTACTCTAATTGTTCCCGCCAGCGAGAGTGACTCTGAGCCTGAGCAGATAATGTTTTCTGCTCAGCCTGGTAGTATCAAGCGTAAGGCTGATGATGACAGGGATTTTGTTGATGAGACCGCGTCTGAGGCCATTGATGATACTGACTTTTCGGCTGATGATTTACAGGAAAGTCTCTTGCCCAAAGTTAGATCAATTCCCGCCATTGAGAAGGGCCGTGTTTCTCGCAAAACTACATCAGTACGTGGATTTTTTCATCTTGTGTGATGATCTGATTCAGCATGTGTATTTCAGACATCTACTATTGTATCTCAGAGCGCTACCCCTCCACCATTCAAAAAGTTGAAGAAAGAAAGCTCTGAGGTTACCAGCTGCAGTGATCTTGTGCCTCCGCCCTCAACCCAAGTCCCAGCGGGTTATTATGACGATGTTGTACCTCCTCCCAGCACCCAAGTCCCACAGGCCTTACAGAAGGCTACTGCAAAGGAGGTTGTTAAGCCGCGCGGTCAATATCACAACAATGATCTCCCAGTACCTGCCGACTCAAAGTGGGTGAAGGCCTTCTTGTCTACAGCACTTCTCTGGGCTGGAAGTCAAGCTAATCCATGGGAAATTTCCAAGTCTCTGATGGCAGACGCACTGCAGGAGATCTTTGATGTGGTCTACCCTGATGTCAAGTACAAGGTGAATCCCAATGGTGCTGTATTCGCAGTGGTAAGTTCATAGTTATTGTTATTTTTTGTCATGTCTTTCATATGCATTTTTAGACACAACAGCAGCTCTCAGAGTGGAGGAGCAACATTGGCTCGACAGCACTTGTGATCGTCGTCGATTTCTGCCCTCGCATCAAAGATGCACCAGATGACCTCGTCACCAAGCAACTCTTGAAGGATTGCGCATTCGTTTATGAAGACCCGGATAACATATCACGGGAGACAGCCTACCTGTCCGCATTTGTACTGCAAATGATCGCATCCACTCACCTCAGTGCCATTGTTGACTATGCCAGTGTACCTGCATTGAATACCGATGAGCTCGCTTTGGGCAAAGGTATGGATGGTGTTATTGTGCTCTGCGTCGTTGCCATGAGTTTTTTTTAAAACCATGTTTCTTTTCTGATTGTTTCCAGCTTGAACATGCCCTCAAGTTTGTCGAAGACAGCATCATCAATGTCGATGAAGTTCTCGCGTCTATGGCCACTGGCAAGTTTTCTGTCAAGCTCCCGGCAAAACACAACAAGGCAACGGGCAAGATGTTGAGCGGATGTTACAAATTTTCCTTCACTAACTGGCACAACGAGACAGAAGCATACAGGAAGTCGATCAGCAACAGGAACGAGGACTCAAAACTAATCATCATTTCGCGCGCACGAAGGTACATGAAGAAGTCTGCGAGGGGAGATGCCTCGGATGAAGATATTGAGGAGACTCAGAGTGTTGACGAGCGCGCCCTCATTTGTGAAGTTTTTCACTCCCCACTTAGCGTTATCACTGCTGACTTCATTTTTTTAAATAGAATACTACCCTATGCGCTTTGACACAACTTCAGCTGTAGTGTTTTTTTTCTTTCCCTTTGACGCCAATAACAGACTCTCCACATTTTTCCTATCCGTTTTCTGGATCCTACCCGTACTATCACTAATAGATCCAAGTTATTTTGCCACCTTATTTTTCCTTACTGATTTTGCTGTTTGATCGCAATGCACACTTTTTCAGTCTTACTACCAGAGGGATAAGTGAGATTAAGACGAAAATCAGAGATTGACTTGTCTGAATAAGTTGCCCGCTGATCTTTGCTTATTTGAGCTTATTAAGTCATTTAAGTACAAAAAGGGAATCAGTGATTTTGCTGATGCACTGCTCATTGTCTGAACAAGGAGAGGAAGACTTGCATGTTGGCTCCTTCGGTGGACAAATCCATCGATCCAAGTTCAGTCAGATTCTCAAGGCGATTGACAATCTTACTCCCGCAGAGAAGGTTGAGTTCAAAAGATATCTGGAGTATATATTAGCGATTGGACCATCACAGGCAAGAGAGGGTGGGAGCTCGTTGTCATCTGACTCGGATTAGATAGCACTGTACAGATAATGCAATAGATCATACACATCTTTTTGATAATCGAATTGATAACTACCGATCTCGCGTCTGATGTGCATCAGGGTCTAATTTAACTAAAAGCGAGTGTTTACGGATGATGACCTGAGCTAACTAAAAAGCATATCCACACGAGCGTTTTGTGAGCGCTTGTGAGCAATCTTGTGCAAATTTGCATTTACTGTTCCTACCAAATATGATCTAACAGCTGCAACGTTAACGCCTCGAGGCTTGTACTAAGAACGGCCTATTCCATCCACAATATATAATCTTATGATGACTTGGAGCGCGGCGTCCACCCGCGTGCGTCTCGCGTGCACTTACTTGAGCAACATCGTCTCTATTCGGAAATTCATTTTTTCCTTCTAAATCGTTAACAATAACAGTACTGCATTATCGGTCATCCCTCCTCTCCATACATCATTCTGCCGTCATCATTCCACACATCCTTTGGGCGACTCCTTTCAGTTTCTCTTAAAAGGAAACAAAAATGTTGCTGTCTTTGTGTAAACAAATTAAAATGAAAAAAGGCCGTATACTATTTCGTTTCCGACTAGTGACGATGATGATTTCAGAAACCTGCTGACTATTTCACACCATAGCTCTGATCCACGTCTTACAACATTGTGGCCATGTCCCGCCCGCGCCAATACAAAATGCGACTCCACATGTTGATGTCATTTCTACACTGCCAAAAGTATAAATTTGATCTTTGCATGTCGCGCTATTTGTGCTTTTCATTGATTTCAAGTTTTGTACTTATAAGCTCTATCATGCCCGGTTCATCCATTCTGATTGGAATTCTTCCTTTGACCAACTCACGCCACATCTTTGCTCAGAAGCCTAAAACCATCACATACAACGGGGAGGTCTATCTTGGCCTTTCTGAGGATGGTTCTCCTTGCTCGGCTCAAGCCGTTGTACATTACTTCGTAGCTCAAGCAAATATGGATCTGCTTGACAACAGGTTGTATTTTGTTGTAGGCAAAGCTGCCTCTGTACGCGAAAACACCTGCGTCGGTGAAGGCAACTCTACGGAAGATTATGATATTGAAATTGATGCAATGATGGTATGTTTGCGAAATCTTCCACTCGCATTTTTTTTCCGGCTCAACAGTCCTTGCAGTTACAAGAGATGCCATCCGATACTGCACCAATGCGGCCAGTTGTCATCATAGCTGGAGTGGTCAGTTTTGACATCTTTTATGCTCACTCATCTGAATATTCATTCTGTTTCGTAGTCTGGTCAGAAGTCTTCCAATCACGCATTTCATCTCAACATAAACCAATATGTTGCTGGTGACACTCATCTTGCATCCTATATTTGCTCATATCCACCTGACAACAAATGGTTCCAATCTCTTGGCATCCCGAAACTTGGTTCCACGATTGTTGTCACTGGTTTCATTGTATCCGAACCTGTTTCTGATCACGGTGGTGCCATCAAACGGCTCCCCTTGGAGGTAAAAGAACTTGCGTTCCTGACGTCAGACTCTGCTCCTTCTCCTGCAAAAGGTTCGTGATCTCCCTTGCTTTCCAGTATTGATAGATTTACTGATCCAATCAAAGGGAAAAGCACGAAGTGGAATTGGGGGAATAAGTCCCCATCCAAGTCCACCACTAATGACCACACTACTTCTTCCCCGTCGAAGTCTGTCACCGAAGATACACAGTTTTCTCTTTCCAAGCATGCGCATGAAGATACTCACTCTGATGGTGCAGAAGATGATCCACATCCAGCCAAACGTGCAGCTACTGCGAAACCAGGCAAGGCCACGAGGAGTAAGGGCAAGCAAAAAGCTGCCACAAATACCCCTGCAAGAGAGAATGATGGTGTTAAAGTGAAACACGAATTTATTGAGGGTTGTTCTGGCAGCCCCCTCAGCGAAGTCGATTAGTTTTGTACTCTGAATTGTAAACAATGTAGAACTCCATGTTGTAATTTTACCAAATATGTACCTTCATCAATGATTTACATGTCACTGCTCCAATCTTCCATTTGATCTGTCGTGATATTAAATCTTGGCAGTCTTACTCGTCCAGTGCATTATGATCCATTGACCAAAACAAATTAACACAATATATAATTTGCAGCCAAATAATGCCTTTTTCTTAATCACCCACTCATGCCACTAAATAGAGAACAAGATGCAGGACGATCACGGAGGCGTTGATTAGATCCATCTTTTCGTGAACACCAGGCTGCTCAGAAACGTGAGAACAATTCCTTCTGCTGCAACAATGGCACATATATAGTACCGCCGCTACCCTCTTCTGCCCCCCAACATCACCAATATTCTTAACTCTGCTACACTTTCACATAACATCTCCCTCTCATCCCGTCGTCTTAACAATCTCTTTTCATTTACTGCCATTGGTTCAAGTAAAGGATTTGCTCACTTTCAAACTGGAATATCATCGGTCGCCATCACGGGCAGGACTTATCACCGCATTTTCGATATTTCTGAACAAGATCATTCATTCCACTGGTTTTTATATGATGAGTCGGAGAGAGATTCACATGGAAACCTTTTTGATGTGCCGATCGAGTGGACACAAGCACTCCGTGCTGATTTGCACATGTGCAATCCATATGTAGCCCACCTTCAGCAATTTCATCATATTCCCGATACAACAACAACTGCGCTTGAACTTTCTGAATCATCTTCAAACAATGATTTTGCAGCAATTATGCATGCTGCTAACTCAATGTCTGTCCAGCCACGCAATATCCTCATATGGCATAACTCCGATCGAGAACCTACCTTTGTTCCTATATATTCCCGACACTATGAACCTCTGCAATACCCACTGCTTTTTCCACATGGAACATTAGGATGGGGCCTGACGGCAGATGATCCATCACGTCCTCAACATCTTACACGTCCATTTGACTTCACACAACAACAGTGGTACAAGTCCCGTCTTCTCACAGAAGACCGTTTTCTACACTTTGGTCGTGTCGCATCAGAATATATTGTTGACATGTACTCGCGCATAGAAGAAGAAGGACTCGGCTACATTCGCAGAAATCGCACAAGTCATGCACAACTCTCTACACCCGAAGGACAACATGATGAAATCCCAAATATTGAATTACCCACCAGTTTCATCGGTTCACGACATTGGGCATCAGAAGAAACTGCAGACAGTCTTGCACTTGCCCGTGCTTTCGATCGTCCTTCGTTTTTTATTACCATGACTTGCAATCCAGATTGGCCTGAAATTAGAGCATGGCTCAGACCAGACCAAACAGCGGCCGAGGCTCCTGTAGTCACCGCACGAGCATTCAAATTGCGATTGAAACGGTTACTTGACATTCTCCGCAAATGTCTTGGAGAAGTGAAGTATATCATCAAAATCATTGAATTCCAAAAGCGAGGTCTTCCACATGCTCACATCGTCATCAAAGTATGTATTACATATGCGAGAAAATTTGACAGATTATATTGATACTTCTATTGCACTAGGTTATACCTGAACTTCCTCAAGACAAAATTTATTTTATATAGATGATGTTGACCCTAGGACCCTTACTCATCATCTTGCTTCGCTTCAACTGCTATTCACAATGAGAAAAGGCAGCTCATCGACTCCGACTCGGAGGGATTCGACTCACACAACTGGCTCGGTACGTGATTGATGAGGATCACTCAGTCCACTCCATTCCGAACATTGACACATCCTTCGTTTAGCACCGACCCCGTGGTAAACTCGGTCGACTTCTGAAGAAGATGAAGGACGGTGCGAGGAAGTTAAGGATATTGGTGAGTCCACGAACATGTATAATGAGTGTCCTGGAATACGACTAAGATTGCCATAAGCGCTCAAAGGATTCCCGTACCCGCAACCCTCTTCCCCCGAATGTCACTCATCAACGTGCTTCATCGACCCCTAATCCCGAGGTAAGTTCTCATACTTATCCTCTAGTCTCTGTTCTCTCTCTAAATACTGGTGGTCGCGCAGGTTCACGCGGCTCCATCTGGTGTGGAAGTGGAGGCTGTGGTTTCTCATGTTCAAGATACACCAGAAGATCTCGATGCTGCTGGCAGTTTCAAAGACACATATCTCGAACCCCTCAGGATATTCGACGCTGTTATCGGAAAGATTGCGGATGTATGCAGGCCCTCCTCTCGATCAGAACCAAACTAATCTAGTTCCACAGGTACATCCATATGCAAAGATGGCACTGGGCGTGTTGTCTTTTGCAGCCAAAGTATGTTTTCTCTTTTTCTCTTCCTGTCTCCCACCACTCAGCAATCATTTGTACAGATTATTCTAGCTCATGCGGATCGCGACGCAACGGTACTCAAACTTCTCAAGAAGATATGCGATGTTTACAGCTTCATAACACAAGACGACATGCTTGACCAACTCTCGTCGATGCGCATCATCCTTGGCAAGATTTCTCAGCAGACCCGTGAATGTGCCCATTTTATAAATAATTATTCGAAGACCAAGAATTTTTGTGAGTCTTAACAAGCTGTTGCGCACCTTACCGTCTCAAGCTTTTACCATCATCATAGGGAAGACACTTGGAAAGGATGTTGTCTCAGAAACAGACGATACGATCATAAAGTACAACGACGTGTTTGATAGGCTCATGCAAAACTTGCGGGACCAGGCTCGCGACGTAGCCATAGGCGTCCACAACATACGCACACACGTCAACAACATAGCCATACACATCCATCGTATGGGTAAGGGTTCGGACGTCCTTATGACTTCACATATATTCATACCTTTTTCAGAAACATTGGACCTCAGCGGTATGACTTATGCAGATCGCGCGGGACTAGATACCAGAAAAGAATGCCTTCAAGGGACGCGCACAGAAATCCTTTCCCAGATCACGGAATGGGTCAACAGCACTGGGGACAAGGTTCCATGCGTGCTGTGGCTATCTGGCCCTGCGGGCAAGGGCAAATCGGCCATCGCCCACACCATTGCTAAGTGGTTCAAAGACGTGGGAGGGCTTGGTTCGTGTTACTGTTTTGACCGGGGAGTAGATGATCGCCATGAAAAGATCTTTTCCACGATTGCGCACGACCTGGCTGACCGTGATCCGGAGATGAGGCGGGCATTAGCAGATGCAGTTAAGACCGCGAATTCGCTCAAGAACACAGCGGATATCATTCAGCAGTGGCAGAACCTTCTTGTCGAACCACTGGGGAAGTCATGTGCGTCGATTGTGGGACCCATCGTGACCGTGATCGATGCACTGGACGAGAGCGGTGGAGTAAAGACACGAATGGACCTCCTCCGTATTCTAACTGGCAAACATCCAAACCCCGACGTTCCAAAAATCACAAACCTTCCTGGCAACTTCCGCTTCATTGTTACCTCTCGGCCGCTTGGTGATATCGAAGAGAAGTTTCGTGGTGTTCATCATATTCGACAGATGTCGATGGATGATATTCCACCAGAATTTGCAAAGTGTGACATCCGTGCTTATGTATCCAAGGAGTTGGAAGGGCTGGATTTCCAGGACAGAGAGTTCGCAGTCCTCGCTGAGAAAGCTGATGGACTTTTCGAGTGGGCGCGTCTCGCCTGCGGATACATCAAAGAGTCCGATATGGTATCTCCAAAGGATTACTACGAGGCTGTGGTATCACACAATCCTGCTGAGAGAAGCAAGCTGTTGCACAACATGTATGACCTCATTTTAACAAATATCATGCCCAGGGATACATCTCCGGATCCGCCGAAACTGCGTTCAACGAAGTTGGCGAGATTTCGCTCAGTGATGGGACAAATACTGGGCACAGCTGAACCCCTTCCTTTAGCTTCCCTGAACGCCATGAGGTCCCATTTTCCAATGCGAGAGGACAATTTCGACGTGGGGCTTGTGGTAAAAAGCATGGGCTCCCTCCTCAGCGGCACCACCAACCCAGATTCCCCAATCCGACCCCTCCACGTGTCCTTTCATGATTTCTTGACTGACGAAGAATCCAGTAAAGAATTTTTCATTGACCTGTCAAAGCCGCAATGCGACCTTGCATTCGCGTCACTTCGAGTGATGGAACACGGTCTTTGCTTCAATATCTGTGCTTTAAAGTCGTCGTATCTGCCCAATAGCGAAGATCCCGGTCTACAACAGCGAGTCCAAAAATGCATCCCCCCACATCTGTCATATTCATCTCGATTTTGGACGTCGCACGTACTAAACACAGCCTTCGACAAGGAACTCACGAAAGAAGTGACACTGTTATTCGACCATGAGCGGGTGTTTTTCTGGCTGGAGTCACTCGCCCTGACCAATGCGCTCAGGGGTGCAGTTGGTGCCCTTCCGCCCATTGCCCAGTGGCTGAAGGTGAGCACATTGCTACTAGGTGTCAGATAAAGCGCTCATGCGCAAGCACAGGGCCATCCCAAATTCAAAGATATCTCGTCGATTGCAATGGACGTACAGAGGTTCATTCAAGTCTTCGGCGGTATCATTTTACAAAGCACACCACATCTGTATATATCAGCACTCTCATTCTCGCCTGCCAACTCTCCGCTATCAAGAAAGTTTTCTGCATGGTTTCCGAATACTCTTCGTGTGGCATCTGGATGTGATAAAAACTGGCCGGCTGTTCAGACCGTGCTCAGGGGGCACACTTCTTTAGTTAACTCGGTCTCGTTCTCGCCGGACGGCACTCGCATCGTCACTGGTTCAATGGATCAGACTGTTCGGCTGTGGGATGCAGGGACGGGGGAGGCAGTGGGTGAGCCCTTTTGGGGGCACACTGGATCAGTTAACTCGGTCTCGTTCTCGCCGGACGGCACTCGCATCGTCACTGGTTCAAAGGATAGCACTGTTCGGCTGTGGGATGCAGAGACGGGGGAGCCAGTCGGTGAGCCCTTACGGGGACACACTTCTCTGGTTTTGTCGGTCTCGTTCTCGCCGGACGGCACTCGCATCGTCACTGGTTCAAGAGATCACACTGTTCGGCTGTGGTATGCAGTGATGGGGCAGCCATCGCAACAGTGTGCCGAGTTAAATCATCCAGCATTCTCAGATGTTGAACATCACACGATCGAGGCCACCACTGCCATGATATTGAACACTCCGAACAATCACTTCATTCGCTTCTCATCCAAATCTATCCATGCTCTCTGCAACACTTCTGAGTTAATGGAGGGGGCATCCCATGATGACCGCAGTTCGCTCTGTGACACTTCTGAGTTAACGGAGGGGTCATCCCATGATGACCGCAGTTCGACCCCCTTTCTCCTGGATGATCGCAGTGGGTAGGTGATAGGACCCGAACGTCGGCTGTTATTTTGGGTACCACCCGCTTATCGACATTTATTGTGGAGCCCTGGGACTGCATTAGTGATACCCAGAGGTACTGAGCTTGATTTGAGTCGTATGGCACATGGACAACACTGGCAAAAGTGCCGAGAGGAGTGAGTCTCTTCGAAACCCTTTTGTTCCCCGCGTTTACTAACATCAACACTTGCAGACCTTAGTACCAACGATGATCGCAGCAATGTATCCATCATGAAGATTTTAGATACAATTTACATGTGACTGAGTGTACAGTAGATCATACTTCGTATTCTATTCTATACCCAGCATATAACCTGAGTTTAGGGTTGTCCATGTGAACGACTTGAGCTGACTGTGTAGCAGTACTTATGATGTTCGTGCTAGTTTGTGAGAGCACGTAACGACGGACAAGGCATGCCGATTCTATCAGAGATGCAGTTGCGCGTGAGTCGTGGATAGTGTTGAAGTGATGCATAGCATCGGTACTTCCTCATAGCGGACTGAGAAACTGAACAGGAGGACATCGTTGTTGCGATCGTGGTTGTTCAAGTAGGGTACATTCAAAGTGGGCTAAACATCCGAGATAACAGGATAGGATGGAATATTTATTCATTGCAAGTGTTCACTGTACAGTACAGCATGTAATCGCGAAATCCATGAGGAAATCCATGAGGAAGCGGTGAGAACGAGAGCACTATGAAAACGATGCGTGAGGATGTGGTGAGGTGTGGGGCGTGAAAAAACAACTGGACACTGGGCGAAAGCAAGCGAACGGGGGATGAAATTGAGGCAATGCGAAGAGTAGGGACTAACATGAGAAGTTCCGGCACGATAGATGACATTGAATTGAGAGTGATATTGGACGCAGGTGCACCAGGTTGTCACAATGGACATCCTCGTCAAGGAGCTCTTCGATAGTCGGTTTCTGGAGACTCAACAGGAAGAGTATACAATTGAGTTTCACAAATATGCATTGAACTTGCGATAAATGTGAATCTCTGCATATGAGACTAGGAGAAGTAGACTGTGACTCATTGTTGGGTGGTGCATATTGACAATTTCCGTGGCTACTTTACCCTCTCCAATGCAGGGCTTAGCGTAGCGGTGTCTTCATTTCCACAGAGGCGTGAACACATATGGGAGTGATCGCGGTTGGAGGTCCGAGGAGAGAATATGAGGCTCTTAATATCATGTCTGCGAAGTTCGACGCATCCGATATTTTGAGAGGAACTGACATTCGATCAGATGACAAGGCCATGGGACAGTTAATTGTCTAAGGTTTGCCTAAGAGAGATAGAGGATATGTATGTAGGAAGGAAGGTGGTTGAGGTACTTACCAAAGTTGAGATGAGACCGCCGGGCGCTGTCAGACGGATATAAGGCGGTTGTGTGCATCGCTTACGGTTATAGTCCTGATGATTTGAAGTTTTATCTCACCCGGACTACATGTCCCATCTTCAAGAGTCACTGCGGAAACGAGATTTTAGGCAGACCCTAATCAGAGGGAGACGGCGCGTGTAACACGACTCTAAACGTACCTAGCTTGTAATCAGACATAAATCCAAGATGTCGCAAATTTTGCTCGCTCGCTCCGGAGCAACACATGTAAACAGACACTTTTCCAACTTCGTCAACACGTCTATTCGGACCCCGTTTATTCTCTTCAAATACCTGCAATTCCACCACTAATCAACACCGCATATTCAATATTTCGACATCTGTTTAGGTCGCGCTTGAAGCAAAGTGAGTTTTTCAAAAATTTGTCTAAGTCCCGCGTTACACCTGCTCTACTAGTACGGGAGTTTTGCTCACATGACTGCATACAGTCTGACATGTCTAGATATCGATATCATTATGTCCTCTTAGACCATACTACTCAAACACATCCGAACCCTGTATCGATCGACCAACATGGCTCCCCCTGTACGCTGCTACTGCAAAGTTACAAAGTGCAACGGCATTCTTGTTCCACCTCACGTTTTTCGCTCGCATGAGCGCTCTGACTTATGCCAACAAACTCTTGCTGATCAGGCTAACTTTGCCCGGCGTGTCGGGCAATGCATCATCTCACAGGGTGATGCAGATATTGAGCCAGTTCCTCGAGGATTTTCAGTTCCGTTACATGAACCTCCCCCTCCCTTGTCTCCGGAGTTTCGTGACCCTTTGGCGGATGTTGTATTGGATTACGGGGCACTTACAGATGTAGATTTTGGTATTGCGACATCCAGCGGCCCTCTGCCCAACCTTGGTCCTAACATGCGCAGTCCCGAGGCTCTTATTGCCGCTGTTGACCACTTTGACGCGTATAACAATGCGACAGCTGGAGAAGACCACACGGATCTTTTGCACCTCCCTCACCATCTGCTAGTGATATACGCACTTGTCTCGTGGCTTCACCTTCAGTTTCACCTTCCACGAGTTACATGCAATGCACTCCTTGCGATACTGGCTTGCATTTTACTCTCGATTGCACCCGCCATCAACACTCCTTTTATAACGCTTCAATCCAGCAATCGGGTACTTGGTGTGGACAAGACTATCTACACTCTTCCTGTTTGCCCTTCTTGCCGCAAAGTTTTCCCTCCTGCTGGTTCAGTGCATACCGTGGATACCTGTCCGATCTGCCTCGATGATCTTTTCCTGTCAGAACACACTCTGCGGGGTAACCAACGAGCAGTCAAGTCCCCGGTGATAAAATATCCTTATCTCCCACTCTCCGAACAGCTGAAATCTCTCTTGAAGATACCTGGCTTAGAAGCATTACTGGATGGCTCGCCTTGAAGTGTTTGCACTTGTGCTGTAAGTGCATTGTTTGAGGTCGTAATATTACTACAAAACTGTTGTATGCTTTCAGACAGATGCAGCAATTCGCTGGCACTGGCAGTTCTACCCTGTGGACCCGAGTACTGCATGTCTCCAGTTTGGTCCTGGAAAAGCAAGCCACCGCGTTGGTATGGGTATGTTCCTGCACTGTGTGATTGATGAGGTCGTGCAAACTGATCATAGTCAGGGTTGTGGCCTCCACCTGGTGCCAAGGACTGCGAGCGAGAACGTGGCTCACTGCCTGATGAGAAAGGAGTGTGCAAGTTTCCATGACCAAGGTATGGTGTACTGGCCGGCTGGGGGTTCATATAATTATTGACACCATGCATAGACAGGGAAGGTGTACGCTGCTCGTTGTGCCTGGGGATGAATGGGGTTTCTGGTAGGTTGTTATTGCCCAATGGTCTTCCCATATTCTCATTTACACTGTCTTCCCCTAGCTAATAATATGTGAGTTTTCTGTGTTCGCATTGAAGTGATTCTGACAAGTTTACCATTGCAGGATTGGGCAGCCATGGTCCACTGAAGTACTCATCGTGCTGCGGCAAGTCGTCGTTGAGCAAGTTGAGTGGGGATGGCCCAGGATGAGGCTGGCCAAATTGGTGTGGACCACTCATTTGAGACTGGCGGTCTTGACTAATGCCGTGTTGGTTAGGATACATGGGGGCACCGCTAGGGCGTCTCTGTGGGCCCCGGGATCCATGCATCGTGGATGTGGGGTGTGGAGAACGAAGGGAAGAGCGAGTGAGAAGCTATGGGCAAGCGCATGGCGAATCCTAGGAAACATATGGAGCATATGGACCTCTTGTACTATATCCTTTGCAGAGTCTAATCAGAACTATTTTGTATATGTATGCAGACATAATTCAGATGTGCAAGTCATGTTTTCCGATATGATCCTATTGTTGGATTAGATACACAGATAACTAATCTACCTCTGCAAAATTTATGTGTCCAGTGTCGGATTAGAGCCAGCACTGTGTACCTCTCGCTAGTCTAGCGCTTCAGGATTTGCGTTGTATGCGATGTCTGTTTATATTCCGCATATATGGTCTGTCCCTACACTAATCCGGCCTGACTATTTTCTCATTTCCACAGTGACTAAGGTGGTTCAAGTTGATCAACCGAGACGTCAAAAAACCAAATAGACTCAAACAACCCAAACTCTAATCGAATCTGAGATTCACCTGCCACACCTGACGCGCAATTGCTAAAGCGGGTCAAGATAGTCGTCCAGGGGCTAGGGAACTCACTGCGGAAATGAGAAAATAGTCAGGCCGGTGTAGAGATTCACATTTCTCCAGGCTCATATGGGCCAAATTCACGGCTTTTCACGACGCACTTGATATCCTTACAATGCGCTTCTAATACGACTTCCGCGCAACGCGCACTTTGGCGCGTACCAGCGCGTTCAAGTGCGTTCGAGCGCGTTACGGCGCACTTCATCGCATTTCCCTAGGATCCATCGCCTGTCCTCCGCATGTCCCGTCCCAGTCCTCCAAGGTCCATTGGTGCGTTTTCCCTTCTTCAGAACTCATACTCCATCACGCAGGCACTAGTACTTATCATCATATCTCGTTGTGGACCCTGACTTACCTCACCATTTACCTTAGTACTTCCTATTCGGCTCCGAGCCGTGGGAACTCGCTTAGCATACCTACACGTCACCATGTTTGTTTTCCGGTCACTTACTTCCGCTCCACTACCATCGAAGTGTATAGCTCGAGTTTCTATCTGAATACACCGGTTTTCCTTCCTATTGGCGCTTTGACACCTTTAAGTGTCTATTTCTACATCTATCAAAGTCCTGATTCCCCATTTTGATTGTCATCTCTACTCGAAGCACTCCATTGTGATCGCACGAAGTGCGCTTTGACATTTGAAGCGCGCTTTTCTGCACTTTCCGCCTTATTAGCGCGTTTAGGCGCCTTTAGCTAGCGCACTTCGCTTTTGGGTGCATTATTTGCCTCAGTGTCCCATTCAGACTTCAAGACCGAATCGCTGGTTAAAGATCCCCCTCACCATTCACTAGAGGAATCTTTCTCAGTAGCAATCCCCTTGGGACGACTTTCCACTCGTATCCAGAGGAGCACTTGAGAGCCCACTTCCCACTCTTCCCCATAGCACGCAGCTATCATTCCTCGCCCTCACCGGATTAGTGTAGGGACAGACCATATATGCGGAATATAAACAGACATCGCATACAACGCAAATCCTGAAGCGCTAGACTAGCGAGAGGTACACAGTGCTGGCTCTAATCCGACACTGGACACATAAATTTTGCAGAGGTAGATTAGTTATCTGTGTATCTAATCCAACAATAGGATCATATCGGAAAACATGACTTGCACATCTGAATTATGTCTGCATACATATACAAAATAGTTCTGATTAGACTCTGCAAAGGATATAGTACAAGAGGTCCATATGCTCCATATGTTTCCTAGGATTCGCCATGCGCTTGCCCATAGCTTCTCACTCGCTCTTCCCTTCGTTCTCCACACCCCACATCCACGATGCATGGATCCCGGGGCCCACAGAGACGCCCTAGCGGTGCCCCCATGTATCCTAACCAACACGGCATTAGTCAAGACCGCCAGTCTCAAATGAGTGGTCCACACCAATTTGGCCAGCCTCATCCTGGGCCATCCCCACTCAACTTGCTCAACGACGACTTGCCGCAGCACGATGAGTACTTCCAGTGGACCATGGCTGCCCAATCCTGCAATGGTAAACTTGTCAGAATCACTTCAATGCGAACACAGAAAACTCACATATTATTAGCTAGGGGAAGACAGTGTAAATGAGAATATGGGAAGACCATTGGGCAATAACAACCTACCAGAAACCCCATTCATCCCCAGGCACAACGAGCAGCGTACACCTTCCCTGTCTATGCATGGTGTCAATAATTATATGAACCCCCAGCCGGCCAGTACACCATACCTTGGTCATGGAAACTTGCACACTCCTTTCTCATCAGGCAGTGAGCCACGTTCTCGCTCGCAGTCCTTGGCACCAGGTGGAGGCCACAACCCTGACTATGATCAGTTTGCACGACCTCATCAATCACACAGTGCAGGAACATACCCATACCAACGCGGTGGCTTGCTTTTCCAGGACCAAACTGGAGACATGCAGTACTCGGGTCCACAGGGTAGAACTGCCAGTGCCAGCGAATTGCTGCATCTGTCTGAAAGCATACAACAGTTTTGTAGTAATATTACGACCTCAAACAATGCACTTACAGCACAAGTGCAAACACTTCAAGGCGAGCCATCCAGTAATGCTTCTAAGCCAGGTATCTTCAAGAGAGATTTCAGCTGTTCGGAGAGTGGGAGATAAGGATATTTTATCACCGGGGACTTGACTGCTCGTTGGTTACCCCGCAGAGTGTGTTCTGACAGGAAAAGATCATCGAGGCAGATCGGACAGGTATCCACGGTATGCACTGAACCAGCAGGAGGGAAAACTTTGCGGCAAGAAGGGCAAACAGGAAGAGTGTAGATAGTCTTGTCCACACCAAGTACCCGATTGCTGGATTGAAGCGTTATAAAAGGAGTGTTGATGGCGGGTGCAATCGAGAGTAAAATGCAAGCCAGTATCGCAAGGAGTGCATTGCATGTAACTCGTGGAAGGTGAAACTGAAGGTGAAGCCACGAGACAAGTGCGTATATCACTAGCAGATGGTGAGGGAGGTGCAAAAGATCCGTGTGGTCTTCTCCAGCTGTCGCATTGTTATACGCGTCAAAGTGGTCAACAGCGGCAATAAGAGCCTCGGGACTGCGCATGTTAGGACCAAGGTTGGGCAGAGGGCCGCTGGATGTCGCAATACCAAAATCTACATCTGTAAGTGCCCCGTAATCCAATACAACATCCGCCAAAGGGTCACGAAACTCCGGAGACAAGGGAGGGGGAGGTTCATGTAACGGAACTGAAAATCCTCGAGGAACTGGCTCAATATCTGCATCACCCTGTGAGATGATGCATTGCCCGACACGCCGGGCAAAGTTAGCCTGATCAGCAAGAGTTTGTTGGCATAAGTCAGAGCGCTCATGCGAGCGAAAAACGTGAGGTGGAACAAGAATGCCTGTTGCACTTTGTAACTTTGCAGTAGCAGCGTACAGGGGGAGCCATGTTGGTCGATCGATACAGGGTTCGGATGTGTTTGAGTAGTATGGTCTAAGAGGACATAATGATATTCGATATCTAGACATGTCAGACTGTATGCAGTCATGTGAGCAAAACTCCCGTACTAGTAGAGCAGGTGTAACGCGGGGACTTAGACAAATTTTTGAAAAACTCACTTTGCTTCAAGCGCGACCTAAACAGACTGTCGAAATATTGAATATGCGGTGTTGATTAGTGGTGGAATTGCAGGTATTTGAAGAGAATAAACGGGGTCCGAATAGACGTGTTGACGAAGTTGGAAAAGTGTCTGTTTACATGTGTTGCTCCGGAGCGAGCGAGCAAAATTTGCGACATCTTGGATTTATGTCTGATTACAAGCTAGGTACGTTTAGAGTCGTGTTACACGCGCCGTCTCCCTCTGATTAGGGTCTGCCTAAAATCTCGTTTCCGCAGTGAGTGCTACATACATACACAGTGCAACACGGAATCATTGGGCAGACTCAATATCGTGATTCGTGAGCTGCGGGCTCTTTGAGCGGACTCCAACGGTATGCCCTCACACGCGAGAGACTGTTAGTAGTAGAAACGTTTTAAACTCCGCGCATTTGCATCCTGGAGTTGTTAACTTGAACCAATTGTCTGCTAATACCGGTTCGACCGCTTTGCGCGTTACCCAATACTGCTATGTTTGCCAGCCTTTTCGTGCGTCGAGTGGGTGTTGCGAGATATATATGTTTTGTTCTGGCTGTTGTTCTGGCTTTATGGTTGTCGATCCTTGCGCTCGTGTCTCCGCAACTGAGGACGTTACCATCCTTCATTCATTCTCGTGTCCCTTGGAAAGAAGAGCATTACAGCGAAGTTTCGTGTTCTTCCAAGAACTTTACAACGTCATTCTCCCGCTCATCGATGCAGTTGGGTATCGCTTCTGAGGTGTATCTCATATCTCTGCCCTGGCGACAAGACCGGCGACAACAGATGGAACATTTGCAAGCATCCAAACAAATTAATTGGACGGTTGTTGATGCACTCGACCCTTCGGATATTGCTATCGGTCATATTTTCGAGCGGATTGTTTCTCAACGTTCGCTGCAGCCCTCTGAAGGACACCGGGACGACTTGGGATCAGTCTTCCGCTGGCCCGCTGATATCAACGCCATTGCTGCTTCCACAGAGTACTTTGGAGCTTCCGGTTCCGACCTCTGGACCTCTGCGGACATTCAAGATAGCAGACATACCACCTCGTCCTCTTTGTCACATCCAAACGTCACGTGCGCAACTCAAGATCACTCTGTACCGCCTTTTAATCCTAATCTCCCGGACTGGATGATCCTCACTGCGCCAAAGATCTCATGCTGGTATTCCCATGTCTCTGCTGTTCGAAAATTCATTGATAAAGTGAATGCCACTCCCGAGGATGTCGCTGTTTTCTTGGAAGACGATATCGATATGGAAAAGGACATCGAGATAAGAATGCGTCACGTCTGGCCCTCTCTCCCACATGGCTGGGATATGATTTTTCTGGGTAAGCACCGGTGCTACGTTGTAAGTCTATAATTGATGCCATATCGTGTTCCTCAGGTCACTGCTGGTCAAATGAATCCTTCTACTCCGCACTTCCATCGCCTCGGGTCATGTCTCCGTTATATGACCCGCTAACACGGTCACACATACACCCATCTTACTCTCCGCGTTGCACTCATGCTTATGCACTTTCTTTGTCCGGTGCTCGGCGTCTTCTGCAGCATCTTCGCCACCCGCCATTCGCGTATTCCCGAGCCCTTGATCAAGCTTTCAGTTGGCTTATTGAAAGTGGCCGATTACGTGCTTTCAGCGTCGTTCCGAGCGTCGTCATCCAACGTAAGGTCCTGTCGAGTGACGTATTTCCCGGATCCGGTGTGGGGAGTGCGTGGAGAGAGCATCTGGTGGATGGCGTGTTCGGAACATAGAACAAACGCTAGCCTGAGTCTCGTTCTTTTTTGTTTGTGTTGATCTGTCCTCTGTATTGCAAGTCATTTGTATCGATCTGATTTCTGTGCCTCACTCCAGTCACGTTTGCCATCTTTTAACTGCTGGAGCTAACCTGCGGTTCAGAATGAGGGAAACCCTAATGTTTGGTACTTGGTCAACGCCCTACAAGATGTGATCGAACGAAATCCTGTTTTCCTAACATCGATCCTAATCGATAAACAAGCAGCCGTCCAAAGCGGTGACAATTTCTACTCAAGTCCAGGTTCTTACTTAGCTGACTATTCCAGGAAAAAGATAGGTTGCATAGTAAAGAGATATGGCGACTTCGATGTCAGATGGGTCCCAGAACACGAAGATATGCATGGAAATGAGGAAGCGGATAAGCAGGCAAAAGAGCAGCAGAAGGAACCATTAATAACAGTCCACGAGCGCAACTACCCCACCTTCATGGAGGACAGTACGATCTAGTCTAAGGGCCCTAGTGCCCAGATGCATCTCCAAATTCGCAAATGCCCTGGTGTGAGACGTTCCCCCCCTAGTCCAGTTCGCCGTTCCTGCCGACCACTTTATATGCGCGATTCGTTTTAGATGAGATGACTTTAAACATGCGTGCAAGGTTTGGAGTCGTTCAAGGATCACAAGGCCTGACTATGCAGAACTTGTCTCTGAAAATGGGCACTTACGGAATTCCTCGTGAAGGCGCATGAGAGCTTCACCGGGCTTGCCTTATACCCTAGAAACAATCTGGTGAATCCTGCAAATGCTCTCGCGAGACAAGCTCGAGCCCCCGTCGGCAGACCTCAGCAGCAACAGTCGAGCATGTCACATACAGTATCTTGTGTATCATGGTTACTCGCGTTCTTACGTTCGTTACTGTTGCAACTTCAAGACTTGGAATTGGGAGCGGGGAGGTTAAGAGCAGAGTTTTTAGGTGCATTATACGGGGCCAACGGGAATAAAAATACCGTATCACTGCCAGCGGGATTCATAATTTGAAAGTTATTGTGATACATGCCCTATTTCGGTTGCTTCTCGTTTGTCTAGGGTTATCGCCGCGCATATCGACTCTTGTTCCGTATCTGTTCCCCGTAATGCCAAAATATCCAGGGTCTGCAGGTATCATCATTAAGGGTGACGATGGAAGGAAGGGGAACGAAGACGTACGCAGGACAACCTATGACGATTGCTACGACTGCCAGAATAGTATCGCCTTTCCCGAACCCGAGTGTAGTGTACATCGCTGGAGCAAACAGGGGAAATCCAAAGCCTGTTAGTGATCGCAAACAGGAGACAGCGGCCAACGCTGAATATGGAAGGTTTGAGATGGATAAGAAATGCGAACGAAATAATACGTACCGGAAGCAGCATGAAGCGTAAAGCAATCAATGATGTATGCCTGGATACACTGGTAACTCAGATTAATGCCTGCTCCCACAAGCATAATACCCTGCCGAAATTGTTACTAGAGATCACTACTAGGAGAATCAAACTAACAATATCTGGAGCTATCCAATGTGTATGGGCTTCAGAAGTCCAGCCTACAATCAAGCAGCCTACTGGAAGTAGTACAGACCCGGGAACCATCGCAGCTGTTGGTCACCCTAAATGAGCACTCGAGAAACGAGGCACTAGAATAACATGACGAACGCAATCTGAATTCCGGCTTCGCAACTCCACCGTTTTTACTCTTGAAATGAACATAAATCTTGTCCATCGTTGCCGCATTTATTCGGGCCGCCGCTATCATCCCTATGCCAAGTGCAATGTAATGGAGGCCGGCGATTGCTATCGACTGCTGGTATACACCAAGAAATATCGATGGAATCGTCGTCAGAAAGACTGTGGGATGTGAGATCACGTTTGTGGAAGTAAATATGACCTACGATAAAGTAACCCGTATTGATATGCCATATAAACGCCGAGGAGCTGCACGATCGGCTCACGGACAAAGAGTGCAAAGGGGCGACTCAGGGATTTGGCCATGATGGTCCGCCAGCTATATAGATCATAAACCTCAGATGTCGTCTTGCAGGAATTATAAGAGAACTTACCAACGATCTTGGTTTTCGAACACAGTACGAATTTCTCTGTACGGCACTTTTTCGACATCCATTGATCGGCGAATCCGCTCTGCCTTCCTTTTTAATAAGAGGGGCGCATAGGCTGAACACAATTTATTAGGATCATCAGATCGCGACCGGTCAATTACCCACTTTCTCGAAATGAAAACACTCCGATGATTTGAATAGCCGCACCCAGAATGGATGTAGACCAAAACTGTCATAGAAATAAGAAGGTAATGTCCTCGGTTGGTGAAAGCATCACGCACCACCCATCTCCAGGTCGAGCGTTCAACGATCCTGGTCACAATTCAAATAGTGTCGTTGAACTTGAAATAGTTACTAACCAGGCGCCTGTAACAGGCCCCAGGACGGGACCCAATAACGGAGCTAAGGAGTAAATGGCAACAGCCTTTCCTCGTTCATCTGGCTGCCAGCAGTCCCCAAGAAAGCCGCCGCCGATCTGAAGAGGGAAGTCGGTCAGAAACAATACTTTTTAGTTAAAAATAAGACTTGCCGACGAAGCTGCGCTGCCTCCGATGCCAGCAAGAAATCGGAAGGCAAGAAGCTGAGATTCTGACTGTGCGAATCCACAGGCAAGATTCCATACTAAGATATTAAGAATGGGGGTGAGATTATGGGTTAACTTATAAAGGTCACATACCGAGGTACCATAGATTCGCCAATTGCAAAACGCATGACCGTCCATAAATCTCACTCAATGGACCGAGAAATAAAGGCCCCGTCGCTTGTACGTAGTTTAATAAATCAGTGTGGTATCCAGCATCCACCAAATTAGCCTACCATATGCAAGCACAAAGATAGATGTTGTGAGTGCAAGTATAGCATCGTCGTTAATTTTGAAGGTAGACGCTACTTCGCCAGTAGCAGGCGCGATCATAGAGGAAGAAACTGGGCTAAGGAGAGTAAACAATGATAAAATTATTGTTGCGGCCCATTTGCGTCTGAGACTCCAACTGTGGAAAAACTGTGAGTATAATACCGAACCATGCTGCCTTGCTCACGCAAACGCACTTTTTGGGATTTTGAGAGTCATCCGGGCCGTCCCAGTCAACAATCAAAACATCTGTATCATCCGTTGTCGGAAGCAGCTCGTTATTGCCAGTGTTATACGACTTCTGAGAATGACTCTGGACTGGAATTTGATGGACTGAGTTTTGCGTGTGATCGCCTTGTAAAGTTGGGGCGGGAGACACCGAGTCCAGTATGCCTTGTCCCTCGTCATTCACGGACGCAGGGATTTGGTTTGCGGCAGACATGTGCGAGCCTTCCTGTCCGCAAACTTATAAGTAAATGCAGGAGCCAGCTATTGTAGACCATTACAAAGTCACTCGCCAGAATGAGTTGAGAAAACGTTGCCTCTGTCAAGTTACCGTAGTGCTCACACTAATATGAGACCCTGTCCTCATACATTGAAAATGGCACTTGTAAGGACATCGCGGATACTCGGGCCACCGGCCGATAGTCCTACCTATCAGATGACAGAAGACCTGTCTGACCTATGTGAACTTTACAACGACCAATTGCCAACAAAAAATTTCATCACCGAATTCCGGCTTCCACGTATGAGCGGTGGAGAGAGGGTTTTTGAGCAGAAGATCCGCGGGAATTTGATTTCATCTTTCGCTTGAGTCCTCGTCGTAGATTTCGAAGGTTTTTAAAGGCCATGATCGGCTCGGAGTATTGAATAACATCGGAATATCTTACTGGCAGTTGGTGATACATGATTTCATTCGAGATCTGTTTTTCTGCTCCCGGAATGGCCCTGCTCCATGGTCCCCGATTCTAGTGGAGAGAGGGTTCTGTCGAGTGACATCGTGGGTTATGCATTGGCAAAAGAACATTGTGGCATGTAGAGGCAACGGAATGACTCGATAAACAACGTTTAGATCAAGCTTCGGGCCTGGGGCACAACGATCACTGACTCAGAGATTACGTAATGATCACTCAATAATAATGTTACCATCGAGTTAGTGACTAGGGAGGTAACTCTAAACACTGTTGCTTGTAAGCTGGTCGAGAAGTCTACGCTAAAGGATCCGTGCGTCTCAAAACCCTGTAGTCGTACACGTAGTTTCAGGCGTTCAACAAAAAATACAATTCCTTCGGTGTTAATGTTACTAATAGTCCAGGACAACTTTGTGTCAAATGCAAGCCCTTTGCTAATGTCAAACAGTGATAGCAGTTCAAGCGAGTTCCCACTCCTCCCCGTCATCCGTGTAGATGAGCTCCCTCATGTCCAAGCTCTGATCGGTAGCCCCCGTGGTGAACTTGTTCAAAAGGTCACTAAACTTCAACCCCGACATAGGAGCGGTTGAAACTATCACTTGACCGGTGCTGGTGACGACGTTAATGGACATATCGACGGTGGTCAACGTGATAGCAATCTGGTCAGAGCCAATTATGATGGTCCCTGCAGTACCGCTGTCGGTGCGACTAACAAGGAAGCGAGTGCGTTCGGTTTGCGAAACATAGACCCCATCATCTGCCGCGTTGGATGACTGGGGACAGTACCAGTACTTGTAAGGAGAGACTTTGGAGCGAATGAAGAAACTTTGGTAGGGCCGCTATCAGCTAAATGTGGAACATCCTGTAAGGAACTAACTCACGAGTTCCCGCTAATGTGATCCGCGAAATGATCAAGCGGCGGGATGATGCTCAAGTCGCGACCACCTAGGTCGTTCATCAACGTGAAAAACACGTAGCCAAGGAACTGCGTCGCAACTCCAGTCGTGGTGAGGGAGTTGGCGGCGTTGGCCTGGTTCACGTTGTGGGTGTAGAACTGGGCGCTGACACGCTGAATACTGTCCGTGAAACTAACGACGGAGGAAGTGGACACGGCACGCCACCACTCATCGGCAACTGCGCGGCTAGCGAAGACAATCACATATCGATAGGTCGAGTTGTCGGTGACCTGAATGGCGATTTAGCGCGACATCGCAGACATTGAAGAATGAATTTTGGGCGTACCTGTTTCACATATGCGTAGAAAACCATGATTGTATGTTCAATAGGAGAGATGATTTGTTGGTTGTGTTTGGATTGAAATGAGTCGCTTGAACGCTGTTATATAAGAGAGTAAGTTGTTTGGTTAGGTTGATCATAACATTGGGAATTTGCACGAAGCAAGCTGCTAGCGATGTACCGGGCTTGAGGCTCTCAAGCCCTGAGGTCCTCTCTAGGCAGGCCCAGGCAGGGCTCACATGCAGGCTTTCAAGACTGACTACGTCACTCTACATTGACACTCTTATCTCTAAAGGGCTCGTCCCGAGTCTAGTTGCGATAATGAGTTGAGAAATAAAGTTGTTGACGTAGAGTGACATAGCCAACCACTTCTAAGTCCGAGTTGGTATAAGCCACCCCGGTCACGGGCGTTGAGCCTCAACTGCTTACATGGCAATTGACAATTGACAACCTTATGTTTCTTTCATTTCAACCACCTAGAACGATGATGTGATTAACAGCTTACGGGGAAGACTCGAGCTGTGGCAAATTCAGATTCTGGACTCTACGTTTCTGAGAACATCTCCGAAATGACCGGTCTGGGGCCAAAGTCTGGGCCAAGTCTTCTGGTGCTTCCGGGGCACCTGATCAATGTTTGAAATTGAGCCAACGACTTGAGCGATGAAAAAGGCACTTTTCTGACGGGGGATGACATATCCACACAGAAGTCCTGACGCGATTCATTATTCCAATATCATCTTCTAAAGAAACTGTGACCTAGTCCTCAGGAATGGCATTCCATTCAATGAATCGTCGAACGGCCGAGACACGGGCATACCAGGATGAGATCTTTGGCGAAATAAGAATCATCCAGTACGGAAAGGAAAGTTTGGAAGGCGGCATGGAGCGAAGAGTGGTGCATGTGACGGTTGGACGTGGCGAGACACTAGGAGGTGGCAAATATGCGATCTTGAGTGTCCACGAAGGTCCAGACATCGAATCGAAAGGTTCACGGTATCCTGTGGGAACAGCAAGGGCATTGATATCAGCGGGAGACTGAGCCTGAGTCATCCCAGGGCTGCAGCAAATGTGGTGAGAAAATGAATGCGCTGGAAGATGTGGCTGATAGCAATGTCTGAAGGGTCAAGTGGACCGACAACAGCCCAGTTGATTTTTTTGAAAGCTCGCAAATGAAGTCCGTCTGTTGGCGCCAATCTGAATAGTGTATCGAGGTATGTGTTCGTAGCCTCTGCGTTTATGGTGAGTCTAAATATATTGCTGATTACGCACGGAGGCATGAAATTACAGGCAGCTAGCGACATCGTTGTGTGAGGTGTGAATAGGTCAGTTCTTTGTTTCCCCATCGATGCCATTCCGTGCATCGCTCTCGTAGTGCTTGGTGACAACAGTCTTGGCCGCGCCGCTGAAGAACGCTCTAATGTCCTGCTGCTTTGGGTCATAGGCAATCTTGCCGGTCCCGCCAGCGTTGAATTTCTGAGAACTAGTAGTAGCAACCATATATATGCTTAAAGACGGGTGGACGTACAAGCTTGACGAGATGATCCGCACGTCCGAAGTCCATCATTGTTACGATCAGAGGGAGGGTATCCTCATCAGTAAGGTCTATTGGTGTGTCTTCTGCAACGTCCTGCATGCCCCCATCAGCATCCACATAAAAAAGAAACATGTCATCATCTAACCTGCATTTTGATAACTACTCTCGCCCACGCTGTGTTCTGCATCCCAGTGTACTCACGTGTAGGGGTAACATTTCTGGAGTCCCTTTTCAACAACGCGAAAATGAGCGCTCCGATGCAGAGCCCATGGCTTACGAGCGCGATATGCTCTGCACGCCCAGCCCGCGCTGCACTACGTACGTGTGGCATAATCACCTCATCCACAGCCTGCGTCGCACGCGCTGCTAAATCTTCATCGGACTCACCATCCGTGAAGCGTTCACCCGGACGCGGTGTGGGGTACTTGCCCTCGCTCATGTACTCTGAGAGTGATTTGGAAATCCTGTTATCCGGAGAACACCACGGTTTCCCCTCTGCAACGCCAAAGTTTTGCTCCTTTACAGACTCGATTGTGAAGTCGTGTGGTGGTTGTGGAGCAGGTTGGGCGGCAAGAACAAAAGCTGCAGTGGTGGCAGCGCGCTTGAGGGGGGAGGCATAGATCTTGGTGAATAGGGTTTGGGAAAAGTATGCGCCGAGAGCTTCGGCTTGCTAAGAGAAACGTATATTAATTGAAAGCAGGAGAATTGAAGAGGGCTTACCGCCTTTCCTGCATGTTGGAGAGCATATCAGAGCAGCTGACATGGAAGAGGACTTAACGAACCGCGCTGGCTTAGTGGGGCATCAGCCCACCCTGCCCACACGTGTCTCTGTGACATATAAGCACGATACGGCGCATGGAGACCACAGAGCAAACTGACCACATTATCGGTCGACTGTCCATGTCTGACCTGATTCCCGCTTGCACGTTAGTTCATTTGCAATGACACAAAATGAACGACTCACGAATGTCACGGTCAACATGAATTTGGCTCTAGGTCTCTAATGTCCTCTAACAAATATCGAACCAAAAGGGTATCAGAAATTCAGAATAGTTCCGCAGTTCTAGCAGCTGGTCGAGCCGCATCTTGGATCAAGACAGAATCCATTTTCGGAATTCCCCGACACCCATAAATTCTCCACCTCCCAGGTCCCTTTTCAGGTCCCAGAATATCGTTAGTAAAACACACGCTATAGCTCGAGTATATAATAAGTACGTCAATAAATATTATTGATTCCCTGTTGATAGTACTGTCATGTTCGATTCTCTACAGCATCTCAACACTGCACCGGTAACATTTGCGTTTGGGGCCCTGCCTCTTGGCCTCCTTCTTTTTTGGTACTTACGACCTGCACCACGACTCACTCAGATCCTGCCAACACAAGAGAGAGTCCTCATATTAGGTTCAACGAGTGGAGTAGGTCGAACCCTTGCTCATCAATATGCGAAGAGAGGTGCGCGGATATGCTTGGTAGGACGGAGGGAGTCGATGCTCCAAGAGGCTGCTCAGGAATGCAGGAAACTATGTCAAAGCGATCGTGTGTTGTGTGTGCGCGGAGATTGCGCAAGCGTGGAAGACATGGCAAAAGTGCGTGACGCGGTAATCAAGGGTATGTAACATGGTTCCTTTTGTTCCATACTGTCACTGAGGTGATGTATCAGAGTGGGATGGCATCGACACGCTCATAATCACGGCTGGTGTTTCTGCCCTTCAACCATTGATGACAGTTGCTGGAGTGACTGCTTCCAAAGACGGTCTCTCTCCGCCACATGCCACTGCCGAAGCCATTAACCACGCGGTTGGTGTCGCTCAAGCAGCCATCAATGGCAATTTCTTCGGTCCATACATTGCCGCGATCACATTTGTGAGACTATATCTTCATGCAGCGCGTTAATATGTAACTCATGAATGTTCAACTTACTAGATACCTCTCCTCACGTCCTGTTCCACGTCACCATCTATCCTTCTTCTTTCAAGTGTGGCAGCAATTATTCCTGCGCCAACACGCACCCTTTACGCTTCTACTAAATCAGCTTCCCTAGTACTCTTTCAGGCGCTTGCAATCGAGCACCCCCGTATATCATTCATATCCTTCCTTCCCGCAACGATCGAGGGTGACTTCCGCGCGTCCGCGGTCGACACATCGCCCAACTCTTCTCCCGTTATACACGAGGCTGACCCGAACAAACATGGCTTGCGACGTGAGGTGGTGGCGACACGCTGTATTCAGGCTATCGATCGCAAAGAGAAGACAGTCTTCATGCCCCAGTACATGCGAATTGGACACATTTTGTATTGGATCTGGCCAGCATATGTGGAATGGAGGGCAAGGGTGAAGTATAATTTTAGGTGAGCGTAGATCAACCGCATCTGCGGCACGCCTGATTCGTTTTGTCTTCTTTGTCATAGAGCCAACTAGGGAGAATCCCTTAGTGTCTTCTCTCGGATGGATAAATGGACACTTTAGAAACCACCCCCGGAACCGATTTATCTAGTCTGCGCGACACGGACAGGACCACGCGTTGTGAGAATCGTTCAGTCGATTCATGCTCTTACCTATAAGCTAGCCGCTGGTCCTGACTAGTAGATCTTAACAATGTTTCCGATCCATGATATGCATTTGTTACGTGGCCCAGCGTGGTTTGCATGACATTGTACTTGACCTCTGCCTGTACGGTCCATGTCATGCATCATGGATAGATTGTAAGATGAAAGCCCTGATATCAAACCATTAATATTGTCCAACAGGGAGCTGGATAGCATTATGCCACACGGTATTGGTATACTTATACTTAGTGATAGAATGAATTCGTTTTCCTTATACAGTACGTAGCAGTATCTGCGGCGCCTATATCGTGTAGTTCTCGTCTGTTCTTGCATAATCACACAGCGCCAACTCATTCTTTTGAATCGTGCTCCGAGTATTCTGTCATCGCTTAACTTGCAGGCTGTCCACTGGCATGGGGTCCATCAATGCCCCATTCGTAGTCTTTGGGTACGGCTCACTGATATTCAAGGTGAAGAGAGACAACTATAAAAAGTGTGGTAACTAATGGCTCACTAACTAATTGCGATCACCGGCGATATAGCCCCCACCTCATGTCCTATCCCAGAGTGAGCGAGCGATCAATCCATTTGGCTTAGCAAACATGTCATGAATCTGGCTTTCTGCAGCCTCCGGATTCCTAAAAGGCTACGTAAGACGCTTCGCTCAGGAATCGCATGATCATCGTGGCACACCCGAGGTGTGTCCCAGCACTCATCGACCATCGTACACGTCCGCGGAACTCCTGACATAGTATTGATCGTGAACTCGCAGAATCCGGGGCGTGTGGTGACTCTTATCCACAAGGAGGATTGGGATCGCTTTCCCCAATCTGTGAGTTCATCTCTTCTCGTCTTCTAGGATATCCGCAAATACACACTACGTAGGATGCATTCCCGGATGAAGATATTGTTTGGGGCAAGGTTTTTCCATCCGATTGAGGTTCTCTCCTTACTGATAATGTCCCTCTTCACAGGCATAGCGTACACGATCGACCCGGAATACGAGGCAGAAGTTAGGGATTACTTGGGTGAGTTCGAGATGTTAAGGCTCCACGGTTCGTATTGACACTCGAGGTGCCCGGACAGATTACAGAGAAAAGGTATGTCGCTCAACAGAACTGGGTATCCGATCATCCGAGGTAATATACTGGATCAGGACGGATACACAATGGAGACGCTGCATGTATACACCATAGAGAATGGGATAGAACAGATTGCAATTCAGGATGTATGCAACACGCTTCGCCTGTTTCACCTACCTATCGTTGACTCTTTAGCTCAGGCTTTTGTACGCGTTGTATTTCTAACTAAGTTTTCCCGATCTCACGAGGAGCAAGTGTTATGTCGGTCGGCCAGATAACCCGTCATTCAGTGAGCATCCCACTATCCTCTTTTAAATTCAGTCTATTGACGATGCGATCAGTTGGTTCAGAACCATTAGAGGACTTGGCACAGCGGATATGGGCCTCCGTGGGCCCCTCTGGACCGAATAAGGCTTGTCAAGCTTCCTCCAGCTCAGAGCAAATTTGAGACTATTTCCCTCAGGAATATCTATATCGTCTGGCGGAATCAGTCCGTCAGCTTGCACCAGCATCATATGACTCGCACCTGTTTGCTCTTGAGGTAAGTCCGCGGACGATTACCTGAATAAAGTGATCCATTATGATGTTTTCTTTAAAGGAACGACTACGAGAGCTCGACAAAACTGCAAATGTTGATCAGCTAGTCAGCCATCTTGTCGTTAGATATTACCAACATGAAGGAGACGTCAGTCATCTACATACCTCAGATACACAGCTGGAATACAGCACACATACACTACTCCAACGTTTCTGTACCATTGCGATGAGTTAACAGCAATCATTTTTCGCATACAGACACGAGATGGTGCCCTCAGTCGTCATTATAACCTTCTGGGAATAAGTTCTCCGGATATTACACAGTATTCATCCATATCGGCTTTGGATCAATGACAATAATATCGTAGGGTTCGATCCGTAGTTGTTCATAGTGGTGATTTTTTTTTGCGTTCTCAGGTGATCTGTGCCATCTACGACTTATCGCTGCGGACTCAGTGCGGAGCGGCTTCAAGAGCGCTGAGTGGTATCTCGACAGAATTTACTAGCACTCGGAGTCCACACGTTTCCTGAATACCCTGCAGTCAACTTGAATGAATGTCGTACCATGCATAAAACTATCCCCAAACATCAATTTCGCAGCTGATAAATTTCTGATAAGAACAGTGAGGAAATAATTGTCTAATTAGATAGTACATTTTCTTCGAAGTTTGAACCCGACACTGAGTCTAAAGCTCAGAGGGCACGGATCGATAGACACAGCTGTCATCGCGCGGATGTGCGTGCCCATGTCAAGAAGCAAAAGACCAATACCCAACCAATTGAATCCGAGATCTAGATTAATCTCGACGAGTCAAGACACTAAAAACAAAGAGATTCATCCCGATAACTGCAAAAAATCCGGTAGTGTACACCCTGTCACTGGACATGGTTGGAATCTTCATATTTTTGGGGACTGGCTGAGTATCGCGCCGTAGCGAGGAGTCGGATGATTAGTCTCGGAACGCGGAGAAGATGACATGAGAGGTGTCTCGCGCAACAGGGGTGTCCGCTCGAAGGACGGCACTCGTGTTAAACTTCGTTCTCGCTCCACAATCCTTCAAAGATGATATATCAACGACAGGTATGGGAGAGTGACAGTGGAATACGAACCCCCGCATTACAGTAGACGTAGTCATTCGCTTCGCACGCCTTTTACTCTGATTATCCTCGTATCGATCTGTTTCATCCACGATTTCTTCTGATATGATCTCCTGCAAAACGTCGTCATCCTTGGATATATACTGGAGTCCAAGTCAGACACACCTCAATAATATCTAGAACATGGATGTCAGTAAGGGGACAGAGCTGTCTGGGAAAACACACCTTCGAGTGTGATCACTCCAATTCCACCGCCTGCAATCCCAGGTGTCCGACTAACCAATAGCAAGTGGGCGCGTCCCGTTTGACTGTAACGCTTTCATCAGAACCACGGAAGTTCAAGTGAAGATTCTCACAAGTAATCTAGCGCCTGGAAACAATTTATACTGGGATGTGCTTCGGGAAGAATCGAGAGCTTGAAATCCGAGACTGGGAGAGCTCGCGCCGGGTCATATACCAACAGCTGAGAAACGACTTCAGCGTCCAGGCAGAATCACGTGTAACATCGAAAGTTGCCTTTTTAATGAGTAGAAGCCCCTGAAATGCTAGTGGATTCCCGGGTTCATGTATAGGAAAGCGTGAGTAACCGCTTGTGAGACTGAGCGAGCTGTTAGTTGACTTAAGAATAGAAAACTGGAACTATGATGCTTACATTGCGTCTACAGTCGTGTGATCAAGAATAGTGTCTGAGCTCAGCGTTACAACGTCCTACAGTTCCGAGACACATGAGCAACACTGTCCTATCTATCACCAACGCAACACTTACCTTGATGGGTGTCATGATTGTCTCCACATTCTTTGTATTGAGCTCCAGCACACCATTCAATATGCTGATCTCGTCATCTCGTAGCGGTTCCTCTCCCGTGCGATGGAACTGCAGAAAAGATTTGAGCTCAGCCTTCTTGTACGTATGGCCCTCATTCTGGCCCAGAACGCAATCGAGAAGCTTCGCAGTAGGGTACGCGATAGGAGCTATTTTCGCCAAGAGTTATTATAACCTCAACATAATGCATCTTGGCACCTACCAAATAAATACATAAGGCAGAGCACAAAAGGCGCACACCTTGCGCCAATTGCGAGGCCATATCTGACACTGACAGCCTGGGGGATAATTCTGCAAATAAGCGATGGGATCAATCGGATAATTTGTGTTCCTGATCACGGAGTGCCGTACGTACTCTCTGCAGAAGAACATGGTGTGCTCAGCAAGTCCAACTCCGAGGTGACGAGAACGTACCCAAAAATAACTGTGATCGACATATCAGCAGACAAGAAATTCATGGGCACACAAGAGATCTTACCTATCGCTGTGGTAGATATCACAACGGCCGCAATGCCCCCACCAATCTGGCGCGAATAGTATTTGTTAATCAGCGTAAAGCCAAACGATTGACGTTCAATAATGTTACTTACAGCACCATCGAGAAAGATGGGCAAACTTTCGTTGATGACCTGCGGGTGCTAAGCTATTGCAGACATAGGCACTTGAAATAGCTACTCACAACGTTGCCCAGAAGAAGCACCTACAATGAACAATAAGTCGTTTGTGTGTGCGTGCAATGCGTGCATCAACATACCACTAATACCCAATGCCGACCTCTCTGCATCAGTTTTAATACTGGTCGAGAGGCCCATTTCATTAACTCGGAAATGAGACATGGGCTGTTTGGCAACCCACCTTTCTGCGCATTGCGCTTCTCCGTCAAATCCTCTGACGACGTAGCCAGGACACGCAGGTGCAATTCATCGAGCCCCATCAGCCCGAGAGTTAATCTATGACCAAACATCAAACATATCACATAAGCACTTAGACTGCATAGTCCGACTCACCCTGCAAATACACCTCCCGCAAGCACAAGGACGGCACTCATAGCAATCCTCCACCAGAAGGTAGCTGAATCCACTGGCTCTCCCGTTGTCTCAGGGGGCTCCATGAGCAGCGAGCGGGCAAGAGTAATAATCATGGGGCAAAAGAAACAAAACTATCACTGCGTTTCCTTTTGAACGTTATTAAAGCGGATAAAAGTCTTGGCAAAGCCCAATGACATAATGCAGGTCTGCCACCGGTGATAAAAAAACAATCACGGATCACCTCCTAGTAGTCACGTGTGGATTTCCTAGTTCGGAATGTAATTTGGCGGCCACAGCGTGGCGCGGGGAGTCGGGCAAAGGAATATACGTTGTTCCGCTTGCGACAATCGCTCAAGGTATGAATGTTGTCGCCTCTGTGAACACCATCCACACCATTTCAAGGCTTATAGCTCGTTCGCATCGCGTGCGTCCACCAGCCACTTGTGCTTCTGGTCTACTTTGTAACGCTCGAACCAGTTTTTTTTATCAGTCCAAGAAACTATCAGCTGCAATGTCTACCCGAATGAGATCGCCAATAATCGGTTCCGAGGTCCCTGTACCACCGGAGAAGAAGATGCGATTGGAGGAGGATACCATGGATGAGTCCAATGTAACAAAAGAAGATACGAATGACAGTGTCCCTGCGGTACCTAGACCTTCCAAGAAAGCGTTGAAATCAGCCAAGAGGAAACAGAAGCGTGTCTTGCCAGAGCCTTACTCCTCAGAAGATGTCCTATGGCGTGACATAGTCGCACTACTAGGAGATGATGCAGTCGGACATGCTCTGCAACACGGCACCGAGTGGGATTCGCCGTTTGATTTCCGTGAAGAGGTGGAGGTGGAGGTATCTACATTATCTTCCAACGGTGCGGATAAGGATGTTCCCTTTCTGTCTATTGATTTTGAGTCCTAATCTTCACGTACACCAGGCGATGCGCTGGCACATTCCCCTGCGTCTGCTGCTCCTTGGGTGATCGTTGCACCATTTGCATTGCCAGGGGAAAGAATTCGTGTTCGGGTCTATCGAAGTTCGCGTCTGCATTCATTCGCCGACCTTCTCGAAGTCGTTTCACCGAACCATGACCTGCGTGATGACAGCCGTGCGAAGTGTCGCTACTTTGGACAATGTTCTGGTTGCCAGTATCAGGTTAGTTGGGTGTCTTTTTCGCTTTCGCATAGATATCGGCTCCCATGGTCTCAGTGATAACATAATCCTAGTCATTCGGCCGCTGATGTCACATGCTAGATGCTTTCTTACGATACTCAACTTGGAATCAAGCGCAACGTCGTCATCAAAGCTTATGAAAACTTTTCAAGTACACCTTTTATTCAAACATTTCTGATACCTTGACTCACGTAACTAGACCTTCCCAAGGAGACCATCCCAGACGTACTTCCGACCATAGCCTCGCCACTTCAATACGGCTACCGCACGAAAATAACACCGCATTTTGAGGCCCCACCAAAAAAAGCACGCAAGGAGGCTGAATCTGGTTCGGCTAGTTCAACAGATAAGCCTAGCTGGTTAAAAATTGGATTTAATGAAATCGGAAAACGGACAGTGCTGGACATCGAGGTGACAATAATCAACTTGGAATGTTTTGGTTTGTACTTAGCAGCTTCAGGAGTGTCCTATTGCAACCCCCGTGTTAAACGCAGCACTTGGACCTATACGGGAAGATATAATCAAGTACGTTAGCTGTATTGGAAATTTAACTATATCTGAATTTCTATCAGGGATATCTGGGGCTATAAGAAAGGTGTTTCATTGCTTCTGCGTGACTCTATTGAGCACCTACCTTCCGATATATCGTCTATCCCCGATCCGGAAGACGAGAAGCACATCTGTGTCACGAACCACAAGACCACTGTCCGTGAACGCGTGGATTCTACTTATTTCGAGTTTCCGGGACATTCTTTCTTTCAAAACAACAATTCTGTGCTTGTCCCGCTTACCTCGTACGTAAAAGATGCGATCTTCCCTTCCTCACAATCGTCTGGGCCCACGCATCTCGTGGATGCATACTGTGGATCAGGTCTCTTCTCATTGATGCTTGCGCCACATTTCGACACCGTCGCAGGCATTGAGCTCTCCGCCGAGTCGATCAAGTCTGCAACTGCGAATGCTATCATCAACCGCCTCCCGCAAGGGAAATGCTCTTTCCTGGCAGGTGACGCTGCGAACATATTCTCAACGGTTTCGCACTTCCCCCCAGACAAAACTGCGTTGATCATAGATCCTCCACGCAAGGGTTCTGATGAGCCATTCATAGAACAATTGGTTCGCTTCGCGTGCAGCACGGTGGTGTACGTGAGCTGCAATGTGCATACACAAGCGCGTGATATTGGGATGATTATAGAGCGGATGGAGCAGAAAGGGGGTGGGAGGAAATATGTCTTGGAGAGTTTGAGGGGCTTTGATCTATTCCCACAGACTGCTCATGTGGAGAGCGTAGCGGTGTTGAGATTGGTTTAGCGTTCATCAATATTATCACCTTAGCATCTTTGACCAGATGGTCCAGAGTCCAGACTACGCTTCTCGTCGTTAGTCTTGATTATTACGTGCAGAAGGTGAACATCTTGATCAGGTGCTGATATCAAGTGTGATAATAGACCTTATCAGACTCATCTCACTGTGTGACGTGCTCCGAAGTACTTCGTTTGACGTAAAGCTTCGTGATTAAACTTGCCTGACACCTACTTATCGATTGCACGAAATTCAGAACCCCGGCTGCTCCTTACAATAGCCATATATTTTGGACGACTTGCTTCCGGGCGCGGAATTTTTGTGTTGACACCTTCTGTCAAGTGTGAACGCCGTGCCTTGAATGTGGGGGATTTGCACATGCGTCAAAAAGGTAATTTCCATAAGTTGCACTATGTTTTCTGACATACTCATTGGCGTATCTAGACAAATTCGCCGTTCTCAATGAACATGGCTTGTGAACACTCGAGAACCGTGGACTTCATTAATGACAACCAGCGATGGGTATGCTCTTATCATGATGTTTGGTACCTTTATCGCCGTCATGCTTCTTATGCAAGCGGACCATAGCAGGCCGCTTACCCCAAGGTTACCAACGGGCCTCAAAGCGTCGTATGGTAATACAACATCGGAATATGACACCAATATCACTCGTTACAATGCCAGTACTGTTGTAGGAAATTTTCTGCGCGTCATCGAGAGCATTAACACTCATAGTTGCCTTCCAGACGTGGCACAAGCCGATAAGTCGCGTAGAGAAGAATCTGCTACTCGGATGAGCGTTATCATCATAGTAGAACGTCACGCGGTGGTACGGCATTAAGTGCTGATAGCTGCCACGTCACTGCACCGAGTGTCGAAGGACGTTGGATTTTATCTGGTGCTACCCACCTGGCAAATCGATTCAGATGTAAGCACTAATCCGTCCACACTTCAACAAAACCTTACCGTTATTTACTAGCATGTCAACGTCCGGATCAGGGTTGTGGTGATGCCAGCGCCCTCTCGCGCTCACCAAGTGCCCATTGGTCACATGGATGTCGCATCACGTCCACGTTTGAGGCTAGGTGCCAAGTTTCTGTTACCATTCGATGACGCTAGTCACAGTCTCCGAATCGTGGCATGAGTGATTTCGGGACTAAAGGTGCTGGCGTATAAAGCGTATTAGGGAGTATCAGGGGTCGTGCATTGGCTTGCCCATAGGATTCATCTAGTGTAGCGATCCGATCTGATCATACACTTGAAATAAAGTTCGAAGGGTGACGAGTCATCCTTGTTACATATTCTTCTAGTCATGCTGTCAGTGTACTTATAAAAATATGGGTTGAAGTGATAACGGGTATTTTCTCCTTGGTGATAATAGCTATGGGTGACAAAGATAGCATCACCTCTCTAGCACCAGGCCAAACGGGTGACTCTGACAATCCGAGAAGCCTTGCTGCACTCGATGTGAGTGTGCCGCCTGCTGAGCGTAGTCATGGTATAACGCCAACGCTGTTTGCGACAGGCATCCAAGCTCAATGTCACGCTCGCAAAGACATTGAAGCCCCTGCAGCCCATCGAGACATTACGTTTTGGCCAGGCGAGCAACACCTCTGACAACCGTATCCATATCGCTCTAATAATAATGATATCAGACATTCTCGGACCACATGATCGTTGCAACTTATGACCCTGAAATAGGATGGTCCGCGCCTGAGATCAAGCCCTATGGGCCTATTGCACTTGATCCTGCATGCTCGTGCTTCCATTACGGCGGAAATGTCTTCGAGGGTATGAAGGCTTATCTTGGGCCTGACGGTAAGGCACGCTTGTTCCGCCCAGATATGAACATGCGTCGAATGGAGAAGTCTTGTGCACGTCTCGCTCTTCCCGTGAGCACCATGATGTTCATGCAGGTAGCGACTCTGACTTCATTGTCCCATGCAGCCTATCGACGGGGATGTCGTTTTAGAATTGATAAAGTGTCTGGTGAATCTTGAAAAGCGCTGGATACCCAAAGAATCTGGATATAGTTTGTATCTGCGTCCTACCGTCATCTCGACCCGGCCAGGTTCGTGGAATGTGTCGATGATATACGAGTATTCACCTAATTGTAATGTAGATTTGGGAGTGAGAGCGTCCGACTATGCCATGATTTACATTCTTGCATCGCCAACTGGGCCATACTATGAAGTGTTAAGGCCTATTTCTCTCCTTGCGGTCAGTGAAAATGTGCGCGCGTGGCCGGGTGGCACTGGAGGGCACAAAGTTGCTGGCAACTACTCACCCGGCTTCCTACCCCAACGCACTGCTGCAGAGAAAGGCTACGAACAAATCCTTTGGCTGTTTGGTGACGACAGAAGAGTCACAGAAGCTGGAGCGATGAACTTCTTCGTTGTAGTCAAGAGGGATGATGGGGACGGTAAGTTTCAATTGGATAAAATTAGATATATAAATGGACTCATCCGTTGAAGGCGTGGACCTTGTCACCGCCCCTCTGGACGGCACTATTCTGCCTGGAGTCACTAGAGCATCATGTCTTGCTCTCGCAAGCGATCCAGAATTCTACAGAGAAAGCACAGTGCGGTTACACCCACAAGAAATGGTGTATACTATGAGTGACCTCGCCAAATGGTCGTCCGAGGGCAATTTGCTGGAGGCGTTAGTCATAGGCACAGCGGTCATTGTTGGATCTTGCAATAGAATTGGGTACGAGGGTAAGGACATTGTAATTCCGACTGGGGCTGGGATGGGCCCAGTTGGCACGGCACTCCGGAAAAAGATTCTTGATATCCAGGAGGGTAGAACAGAGTGGAAAGGATGGGGCGTCGTCTGCCCTTAGTGGGATGTTGCAGTACTAGAAACTGTATATACTAGCGCATTCTGGCCATGATGCCTGCCAAAATGGGTAACACGACATGTTGCTAAATCTGGAACTTGGTCCGTGCGCAGACCAGTTAACCTTTATAAACCCTCGTTCTAAATTTTATTTCCCCATCTCTTGTGCTCGGGCATGTACTGTCGCCAGTGAGGTCTTTACCGAGGCACAGTCTTTTGCTGATTGCAAATTACACATCCGAACCCGTCTGTTAGCTTCGGCTTTCAGCAATTTTTGTAAACCCCTTCGCTGTGACGCTTTTGTTTGCGAAAACGGAGCAGAGCGAATTTTCACAAGATAGTATCTACCAATTTAGTCTGTTTTGTCAATGTATGGAACATTTTGCGAATATATCCAAGTTTGAAATAAAATAAAATGAGAGTACAATATTGTCTTCCAATTTGGAGTGTTTCGTATGGTTTGACGCAAACTGGTACCTAAGGTCAGTCATCGATGCATCAAGCTCAAGCTCAAATTCTATTCCCGTACACTTGTTAACGCTCAAGTTGAGACTATCGTCTAATAGGTCTCTGATTTACGTGCAGCCATGGGCACTTCCGCGTACTATGTGCTCCGCTATCGGAACACCACACTTATAGTGGCCAGCCAGAATGGCTTGGTGTGAGGGCACTTCGGTCTATGCGACAGCCCAATGCCATCACGACTCATCGACAGGTATTGGGAGAGATGCTGGACGGGTTGAAGAGCGCATCGCCTTCTCTATTGTTGCTAGAAGGCGGTGGAGATTTCACGCTCCCCTCCCGGTTCCGCCCCCAAAACGACGACTGTATCGAGTGGGTCTACGAGATCGATCTTGATCGCAACATCTTCCACATAAACAGGATGCCTTTTTTCTCCCTGCAATGCCTTCCAGAGGATAAGGCTTTTATCCAATACATCTCCGAAGATCATTATGGCCACATAGCTTGTGCATCACAGTGCCCCCCCTGAGCACAAGTACAAGAAGCCAGCTCCACCAATTATTGACAATTCTATCCTCGCGTCATACCAATCTTTGATCTGCACTGGATCTTCCATGGTTTTGAGCGACCTGCTCGTCATCAGTAACATCCTGTCTCGAGACGAGCATGTTAGGGTCTCATTGCTAGAGGTCATGATTGGGCGGTGCATGGTTAGCCCAGTCTTTAGCGAGGAGATATACGGACTAGAGTTCGTATTCGATCACAATCAACTCACGGACGATCAGTGGTCAATCGCATGGTTCATGGCCAGCATTGCATTTGTTCCTCAGATATTTGGCGATGACCTCGTTTGTTATCCTGAGCTGAAAGAAAGGAATTCACATGGATTCGCGAAGACACTGTTATCTGCATCGCAACACATCTAGACGACGAGCGATGCCTACAGGCCTCTATGTCACGCCTGATCAATGCGATCACAGAGCAGAAGGATAATCCTGGTGATTACTTTGGAATCGCGTTTTCCGTATACCATTGTGCAGTCGTCAAAGTCGTCAAAGACGCGCACACGATGACATTCAGCCACACGAATGCCCTCCAATTTTTACCATCATTCTACGCAGATTCGCCCTCTACGCCAGGCATCGTCGCTCTCGCCCGTCTTGGCTATCGCAAGGACCCTGCACTCTTTGAGCGTGTTATGGAGGTTTGCGGTTACAATCAGTCCATGAGCATGCGCATTCAACCGGGGGAATCGCTTCATCAGGGAACTAATGATGGCGACGATGTGCCACCTAACACCATCTGTCCACCGCTGCCTCTTGAGCTTTGGAAAGAGATCGCTCTTCATCTCCATCCCTTTGACCTCATCGCCTTCGGTTTGGTGTCAACACTATGTCGTGAAGCTGCCTCTATGGTACTCCGCTATCCCCATCTCTGTGGTTGTCGCCTAGTTGCTGTTCCCAAAACGAAACCAGAGTATCTACAGGACCAACACCTATCTCTGTACACTACATCTTTTTCTGCTGCACATGCTGGCGTTCCTGCTACTGTACTTATTGGGTCATTGGAGTTTCAATATGGATCATCGACGATTCTGTGCCTTCCCCTCAGAGTTTCATATTTCAAGCTTTGGGTACCCATTTCAGCCATTTTGGACGTCACAGATGAAAAGCCCGATGAAGATCCAAAACCAAAACCCTCGTAGCGTTTATTTGCATAGACTGACCGTGCGTGTAGCTAACGTTGTAACATGTATCATAGGTATATAAAAAAGGCTGGCATTGCGAATTCGACTTCACAAATTTGATGTCTTGGAATTTCAATCATCTAACTCGGTCTGAGAGACACCTCTAGGAGAGACGCTCACGTGTGACTGATCAAAATCACATTGGACTATCGATGATCCTTGGAGATCACGGAATTTCTGGCATTCCCCCTGCGTGAACTAAGATAAATCCAGCCCTTAATTCCGCCTAAGGATGATTGGTGAGGAGCCGGCAAAAGTATAGTATGTCACCCAGTGATTTGCGGCACATCGCAAAAAAGGTCCTGGTAGGAGTCCCAACAAAAGGTCAGGACCCTGAGCTGAGAGGCTCCAGCAAGTAGATTACTCATGCTATATAGCCAATATATACAACGCGAGCAAAGTACGAGTACAAAATCGGGAATATTTTCGTACAAGTCAATGCGACTCTCGTGTGTTCTCCACTGCGCTGTTGTACTAGCAATAACGCGCGGAAAGGCTGTCGGAGGCGAACAATCAATCGCAGTGCTTGTAATTGGAATATTGGCTCCCTTTTTCCAGAAAAAATGCGCCAACGCGATCAATCAAACACGTTACTCACAAATAAAAAACCAAATCAAAACACATTCTCTCGAAAAGGCCTGAACACCGGAGGATCTTCCACGTTATGCCTCTCGTCAGCAGATCCAGGCAGCTCGAGAAGGGAACAGTCCAACAGACGGACAAGAAATAACGCCTGCAGCATGCCTGCTGCTATGTAGTATGCCCCTCCATTTTCTTCAGCATAGCACCAGTCTTAATGTCCCACGGACGAAGTATTGTGTCGAACGAGCTCGTCACCAAACGGTATCCATTTGGAAGACTACGACTGTGGTTGCGCTCCCTTCGGGATTTTCAAACACTCGACCAGGTGTGAATGTATTATTTGAAAGCCTCCCTCGTGTCGTTAAACCCCCAAGACACGATGCCCCAAACGTTTAATCGTTGCAAGGACTGTAACCAGGTCATTATATCTGTCTTTCTGCGAAGTCGTACCTGCAAAAAAAACCTTGGTCCAGCCTCCGCCGCAGCCTTCCAGATGCAATGCACTGCGCCAAACCCATGGATTGCTCCATACTGTCTGATAGAGCTCTTGTCGCTCTTGCCTTCGGACCGAGAGAAACTGCAGTAGTAAAAATGCGTTACACTACATGTTCAGTGCTAGTGACTTGTTTGTAGCTGTTGAATTCAGAAGCTGCTGATTCGAGTCAATCAGTTTCTATTATTATCAAGGTTTTATGTAATCCCACAATATTTCAAATTTTCGATTGGGCCACGAACTCAATATTTACTACCATCATGTCTGTCTAGGCTACACTTTCTTTCCGTAACATTCGGCATTATCATTAATTATCTCTTTCATATATTTCGTCATTATTTCGCAGCGCTTGTGTGTTATAACGATCGAGTCACGAGTGGTGCTGACTGCAAGTGACTCATCATGTCTGTTCTTGCACCCTGGGTCGACCAGAACATTTACACTGTTCCATCGTTTGCTCTTGAGAATGGGAGGATATTGCGGGAGGTCCCGGTTGCCTACAAGACTTGGGGAAAATTGAATGACACTAGAGACAACGTTATGATCATATGTCACGCATTCACTGGCAGCGCAGACGTAGAAGATTGGTGAGATTTTTGCTGTTTCATTTCAGGAAAATTCTTATGCGTTTCAGGTGGGGCCCCCTTATCGGACGCGGGAAGGCCTTCGACCCCAATCGCTTTTTCATTTTCTGTGCTAATGTTATGGGCTCACCATATGGATCGGCCTCTCCTGTGACAATTAATCCGGAGACAGGGAAACCTTATGGCCCAGAATTTCCTCAGACATCGATACGTGATGACGTGCGGTGGGTGGTCTTTCAATATCTCGAATGGTCTCTGACTTGGTCCATTGACAGGCTGCACAAACTTGTTCTTGATAATTTGGGGGTGTCTAGTGTTGCTGTAGCCATCGGAGGCTCTATGGGCGGAATGGCTGTACTTGAATGGCCTCTGTGCAGCCCCCGGGGTTACGTCCGCCATATCATTCCTTTGGCTACGTCTGCGCGGCACTCTGCTTGGTGTATCAGTTGGGGAGAGGCACAACGTCAAAGCATTTATAGTGATCCGCTTTACGACGACGGGTACTATGCAACACAACCTTCAACAGGATTGGCTGCTGCTCGAATGGCCGCACTTTTAACCTATCGGTCGCGCGACTCTTTCGAGAGTCGCTTTGGACGTCGCCCTCAAGTTCTCCCTGTCACGGAGTCTAGCGCTGTCACACCCTCTTCTATTACACTTGCTGATAAGGATCTCGCTGCTCATAATGAGGGTCACAAAAAAGTGACCCGCGCACGCCCCCAAACTCAAACCTCAGCCGCATCATCTCTGTCCCATTCTCCAACAGAAGGGCCGAACGGCACGGGTTCTGACTCGCCCCCTCCACCTTTCTCAGCTCAATCGTACTTGCGTTATCAAGGCGCCAAATTCGTAGCGCGTTTCGACGCTAATTGTTACATCCATATCACCCGCAAGATGGATACGCATGATGTCGCTCGAGGACGGACTTCCACTACTGAAGACCCTCCATCACCGACAGCACAATCAACCGCCCTCGCCGCTGTCATTGCAACTCTCCCTCCGCGTGCATTGGTGATCAGTGTAGAAACGGACGGCTTGTTCACTCCTTCTGAACAAAAGGAGCTCGCGACACACATACCTAATGCAGAACTTGTTGTCATCCCATCACCTGATGGCCACGACGGCTTCCTCCTTGAATTCGAGCAAATCAATACCCATGTTCTCAGATTCCTTAGGAGGGAGTTTCCAGATCTATATATGAGAGATGAGGAGGATATTCCCGAGGGGGACTTTGCGATCAAGAAGACGAGCCTGTTTGGAGAGGCTGAGGCAGATATTACGAGGTGGTAGGGGTCGCTCAACCGATTACACTTCACCATGTTTGTGGGTCTTGTGAGGGGGACGTGTCTAAACCTGTGTTCCCCGGTGTCCTGGATAAAGGAATAGATGGTTGAGAGGGGCGGGTCTACTCGCCCTAGCGTCAATGCCAGTAGTACAAATTGAATACGTACATTAGGTATCATATACAGGTTTATATGCCAACATAGCCGTCTGTCAAAAATCCTGCGGACTGTTGGTTTGATCATACATGATGGTGGGTGGTCGTTTGAGATATTGTGTTTGTTTGTAGATGGATCCGACAATTGGGCAAGCTTTGACTAACCACATTCAAGTACCGGCTCGAGTTCATCGCTGCTTCTACTGCACAGTGCACTTAATATCGATTGAAGCGCCTGGTTCTGCCCTATTAATAACATAAATTCTCAAACATGGTTCTCTTGAGATTTGCACCATCTCCTACTGGTGCTCTTCACCTCGGTGGACTCAGGACCGCCCTTTACAACCATCTGTTCGCCAAAAAACACGGAGGCAAATGGATTCTCAGAATAGAAGACACAGACGCGGTCAGTTGCATGCTTCCCTCATTGCAGTAAAATCTCATTTGTGACCCAGGCGAGATATGTACCGACCGCGGTGGACGGCATTAGGAATGCATTGGCATGGGCTGGTCTTCCGCATGACTTCGGTATGCTGTACATCACGTTCTGGCTCGAAGCAACTCAAAGAATCTTCATCTAGGTCCTGGAATGGATGGTCCCCATGGGCCGTATTTCCAAGTCCGTGTCTCACAACCTGTCGCGTGCCCCGTATGCTGAGCTTCACCAGTCAGAACGGCTTGACCTTTACCATTCATATACACGCAGGCTCCTAGAAGTCCGTCGTGTGCTCATTACTTCTCTCTTCTTTCTTTAACCAACGCCAATTCATAGTCTGGTCATGCATATCGGTGCTTTTGCTCTCCCGATAAACTTGCTGCTACCCGCGAGAAGCTTGCACGCACAGGGTCAAATGCCACGTATGACAAGTCCTGCCTTCATCTCACTGAGGAAGAAGTTGCAAGGAGAGTACGCGCTGGGGAGAAGTCCATCGTCAGGCTGAATGTGAGTACACCTATTGTACTGTCAAACCTCATGCTTACAAGTGACAGGATGACAACCTCCCAGACCGTTCTTCACCCACCGATATCGTCTTCGGTATCCTGAGGGATGCACATGCGTCACTTCCAACAGACCCTGTTCTTCTGAAATCTGATCTGTTCCCTACGTACCATTTGGCGTCTGTTGTTGACGACCATGAGATGGATATCACACACGTTCTCCGCGGAGAGGTAGGTATTCATACCTCTGTGACACGACATACTCGAATTTCATGCATTCCAGGAATGGCTACCTTCACTACCACTACACCTCGATCTGCTATTCATGTCTGGGCCTCAAGCCTCCTCAGTTTGCGCATCTACCCATCCTCTTGAACCCGAATGGAACAAAGATGTCAAAGCGCAACGGAGATGTGTCTGTCTTAGATTTCATGGTACGTCACTTTTATTCACCCACGAACTTTGATTTGAACGCCATTTTCCATAGCGCCGTGGATGGGAGCCCGAAAGTGTTATAAATTGGCTGGCACTAGCTGGGTGGGGCGTGCACCACGAAAATGGGCGTGGATCCCCACCCGGAACGCCCTCGACTCAACCTCCCGACAGCACAACCCTCATGACACTTCCAGAACTCATCAATCAAGTGCGTTGTCACTATTTTATGGGTTCTTTACGTGTTCTACAACAGGTTTATTCTGCAGTTTGATTTATCTTCCCTCACGCATCGCAGGAATGTCCTTGATCCCGCAAAGCTTGCATATCTTAACAAACATCACCTCATGCGGAGCTGGCAGAGCGAACAGGGTATCGCCTTTCAGGCAAGACGAGTACATGATGTTGTGAAGGCTGCTTTCCCTCACAGGTAGTCTATTCATCTATTGATTTATGCCCTTGTTAACTCGGCGTTTCTAGTCCATACACGAATGTGGAGTACATCACGCGTGTGATCGGCGTCTTACAGGTGAGCATGCGTTACCTATTGGATGAACGTATGCTAGAGTACTCCTAGGGTCGCATAACAAATCTTCATGACGTTCCAACACTCGCTCCGTTCTTTTTCGTGGAACTGGATTATGAATTGCCCGAGGCGCATTCCATAAAGCGAGGGCTATCAGCTGATGACTACGGCAAGTCATGCACTGTCAGTAATCAGCATAATGTTACTGATCGCTTTGCATCATTATAGACCATGTGCTGCGACGAGTTATCCTGCAACTCGAGTCTTCATCACCATCGACGCAAGCTGACATTGCAGTTTTCTTGCATGATGCGTGCGAGAAAACAGGCCTGAAGTCAAAGGTCTTCATGACTGCTTTGAGGCACGCGCTATCTGGGATGAAAGCGGGACCCAGCCTTCCTGAGATCATCGATGTTCTTGGCACCGAACGAACAGCACAAAGGCTGAAATTGGCGCTCTCAGCACACAAAACCAGCGATTCGAAACAAACATGATCGAACATCTATTTGTCCATTTGCGCTACCTCTATACAGATGATGTGTGAGTAGTATGTACAAGCTTTTTGCTAAAATTACGGGACAGAGAGGTCTCTAAGCAATCAAAGCATTTCCCATCCTCCACTGTCGACCGTGCTTTCAAGTTTACGAGCAACAGCAGTCGGAATACCGTGGTTGAGCCATGTTTTGCGGACTTCTTCCCACCTGGCTGGGTGTATGTATTGACGACGACCGCGTCTGTACGCTGCAGTTGAGCATTCCATTGAAATACGGCGGCAGAACGGACTGACCTCATTGAAACATCGACCTCACCATGCACATCAAGGTAAGGGGACTGTGCGAATGTCCCGTGACCGGCGTACAAATAAAGCAGAGAGCATCGTTTCACGACGAAGTAAACACCAATAGCACCACCGCACCTTGTAACCACAAGGAATCAGCATCATATCGTGGCATGACGTGGGGAACTCACTCTCGTGTATGCATATTGCACTCCCCCCTAAGCCCTAACTCGTCTTGACAGCAGTGACTCGCCATACAACACGTTACTCCACAGATCAAACAAATTGCAGCATCCGTCGGAACGGTGTTGCATCGGTGGCATTTCATCACCTTGTCTCGCTCACCAAAGAGGTTATCGAGGATGAGCGGTAGACGAGCGATTCCGTACACAGCTGCATAGTCAAGTACGACGCCACAGTTGAGTTGTGAGGCAGCATGTGAGTGGCCATAGTGGGCACACCATCCGGAGAGTGCGTTTTGAAGCGTATCTTGGTTTGGGAGGTCTGCCAAAGGAGGAATGCCAAGGGTAGCCAGTAAACGCTTGTACTCATTGACGTTAGAGGCACCTAGTAATGGAGTTGGGAATGTAAGCGGGACGACGGAGCGACACAGGATTGCTGCCCGTCTGAGGAATGGAAGAGTAAACGCGTAAAGCATCTTCTCGATGCGAGCTTCACCAAATGTATCGAATACAAGCGTAGCGGTGTGCTCGAAGACGGGTGAGTGTCGCACGACCGACATGAAGAACATACGGACATCGCCGAAGATATCAGCATGGGCACGAGCAGCGGGCTGCTGGAAAGCGCTGTACGTCCTGGCCTTGTTGAGGACATACACCATGCCGATGACTGTGCGAGCCAAACAGGCGTAGTAGCACAAGATCAAGACATGCTGTAACATCTCGGGAGCCACTGCGGCAGTTTCGATGAGTACGGTGAATGGGTCACGTAAGAGTAAGGGGTACGAGAAGGAGGTCAGTGATGTTCGGCTCCACTCTGGGAGCAGCCGTTTGATTATGGCTTGCTTGACCGACTCCCGGCCACCATCTGGCCGACCGTCCAGTTCAAGAGCGACTAGTCTTGTCAAACTGGAAAGTAACCCGCGGATCATTCTACTTTGCGTATCCGACAATGACAGCGAATCCGCCACAATGCCTCCTGAGGAGTCAGTCCCACGAGCAGCAACCTCGATAGCAGAAATTGTGTATCCGACAAGGTCTTCCGGAAGATACATCCCGGCGCCTCTTTCTCCTACTTCTGGTTCAGGTCGCTCGCGAAGATGGCGTGTTTGTTGCGAGACCAGTCTTGATGACAATATGAGGGTGTCAAGCATCTTCGTCGAAGTCACTGCTTCTGGCTTGCGCACGGCTGCGCCATAGCCAGGATCTTGCGCGCTCCAGAACACAAATTCGCCTGTCCCACTCCTGAACTGCAGACTATCCATGACGCTATCTGGTTTCGACTTCAAGACGCTTATCCCCGCGGCTCGAATCCAGTCCGGGAAGGGGGTCTGGCTTGCAGGAGCATTGCTGGGGTGAAGAACGGGGAGAAGGACATTGCCCAAGCTCTTACAAAGCGGGCAGATGTACTCCTTGCGCTGAATGTTTTCAGGATGATTTCTCGTCGCGTGTGAGCGGTGCCGCTGGCGAATGGAGGAATTATAAACTTGGAAACAGTCGAAGTGCATCATGTGCCCACACACAGACGCGTGGAGCCCGAAGCGAGTGTACTGTGTAGGGAATCCGTCGAAGTTGGGTGAGCTTGTGTTGTCGAGCTCCTCGGCATTGGCTGGGGGGAAAGTGGTGTCGCGCGGACTCGCTCGATCAAGCGACTGAGGCATTGTCATAAGCTCGTTGAGATATTGACTATGACTGTCTGGGTGTTTCCTGAGCAACCGGCTAGGTTGCACGAGCCCCAGAGAGCCGAATGCTTTAGCCTCATTGAGATCTTCCTGGCAGACGATGCAAGTGCCATACGAGGAAAGTTCATCAGATGTCTCATCCATATCCTGATCATGTTCCTCTTCCTCCTCCTCGAAATTGAGCGAGAAGCTCGCTTGTTGAGCTTTCATTTCTGCCATAATGGCCTCTTGGCGTGCCTTAGCCGCACGCTTCTTGACACCCTCAACATCAGGTGCTAGCGCAGCGAAGCTCAGGACTTTGCGAGGAGGCTGCACCCCTTCCGGAACATGCTTGGAAATCTCTGTGAGAACCCAATCGATGCGGCTCTTGTAGGGTTTGTATTTTTCATCGTGTTCCATGGCGCATATGATGTCGGCGAGTTTCTTTTCTTCTGCAAAGGTTTTGATGACAGAGACATGGCTGAAAACAGAAGGTCGTTCTACGAGCGCTAGCATGATGAGTTGAAATGTCTGGTCGAGGATAGCCTCAGAGGAGGGCGGGGCCGTCCCCGCACTATTGGTGAGCGCAATCACGTTGTATATGGCATAGAACATGACCTGAAGAAGCGCTTCGGACTCCAGGACGGATGGGAGTATCGAAAACGGGCCGGATGTGATGGTCAACGGCTTCGGGACGATGACTGGATCTTTCACACCTGTCTTCTTCCGAAGTCTGTTCTTGAGGATGACCTCCACTTCCTCGCGCTTGTTCCGTGTGTAGTGGAAGGTAAACGGATCCACCTCATCATAAGCCTCGTCCTTGAGCTCATACACGCCAGTATCAGATGTCGACTCGGGTGCGCGGAAGTGAGATACGTCCTTGAGGACACGCTCGAAAGATACATCATCCACCATCCTCTCGGAGACGCGCTTGGCAAGATCAGTGAATGAACTTGGCCCCGCCGCAAGTGCGTGCACGATCTCACGACGGATGGCACGCTGGAACGGGAGCTTCGTGGCGCTGGCTCTCTCGCCAAGAATAGTTATCAGGACGTAGAGAAGCTCCTCGACCATGCTCAGGAGATGGGCGCCTTCATAAGGGGACTTCTCGACTTCACCACGGAAGAACGAGAGAAGGCCGAAACGGTCGAGGATGGAGACAATGATAATATTGGGATCGAGGATGATGAGAGATGACTGGAGGATGAATAGGTCTTGGTCGTAGCAAAGCTCGCGGAGCATGAAATCGCGATAGTGTAGGAGCTGGCCACGGATAGGGAAGCCGTTGCGGACCCATAATCCTGCCCTGATCTGGGCAATCATAGCGAGCACTGCGAAGCCATAGTTAGACCAGCTGCAATACTGATGAGCTTATTTTACCTCGCAAAGGGAAATCGATTAATGTGAGAATGGCGCCCTCGTTGAAGGGGCGCAAAAACAAGTCCCGAACGCCAGACACCCCAATCTGCTTCAATGACTCCTCTGACAAAATATCAACATGCTTCAACAGATCTGCAAGGAGCCAGTGAAGGGAGTGATGGAAGCTGACCCATCCTTCCAGCACATTGAAATCGACGATCCGATACTGTGCATCACCAAACTCGACCTCGTGTAGCATCGGCTTTGAAAACTTTTCCTTGTCGAGCCTATCTGTCGAAAGAGTGCAAACGGCGAGGATCTCCCGTACGACAGTCGTGATTGCTCCTACAAGCTGCGTCGGGTTCGCAAATGCGAAGGCTTCACCGTAGACTTTGATGACGCGGGAAAGCGAAAGTGTTACATTGAATACGCTGATCCACACATCCGTCTCGTACTCGACGTGACTCGAGGCAACGCGCTTGTTTGGGTTGATACACATGAACACCTGACATATCTTGACAAACTTGCGTATGAAGGCTGGGTGACGAGCGATGAGCTGCTGGACAGGCCGGTTGTGACAGAGATACCGGAGATCACTAAAGACCGGCATGAAGCGTTTGCTTCTGAATGGGGGGCTGTCAACGTCTATGTCTTGTTGGGTAGGAGACGTGGTGAGGATGTGCTTGTCCTCAATATGGTTGGTGAAGAAGTTGACGATGATGTCGAGTAGACGTGTCATGAGATCATGTTGAGAAACGATGTGCAGGGCAACGGATGGTGCAGTGAAAAGTTGGAGGGCGAAATACTTTATGGATGTTTCTGCTTCACGGTCAACCAGGAGATAAGCGTCAGCGACACGGTGGTAGATGCTGGCAAAGTGGGACGCTGCAATAGTCAAAATGTGTTTGTGACAACGAGCAATGTTGTGGCGTACCGATGGCAATCTTATGGGGATGCGAAAGTGTCAAGATCGACGCATAAATTGCTTTCAAATGTATCCGGGGCTTCTTCCACAGTCGAGTGTGATAGACGAATAACCAATCAACACGGCATGGACGTGTCAGATCTGCAGCGAGGTTTGGGATTTGCGGACCAGAAGTGAAGAACGTGTTCTCCCGCCGTCTCGGCGACAGAAGCTCGGCAGCGATGATTTCTTTGATTATCAGCGTATCCGCCCCCAGCCGGCTTCGAGTGAGATCAAGCAGCCACTCTATAATGACACAAGCAACCTGCTCGCGAAATGTATCGTATGCACGACGGATCGTGACACCGAGTTCAATTTTTGTCATCAAATGTGCTGCTTCGAGGAGCCGAGGGACGTCACCGTTGATGTCAATTATTTCCCGGCCTGCATCGTCAATAGAGTGCGCCATGATGCTTGCGGTCTTCTTATCATGGCCAGTGGTTTCGCATATAAGCTTGATGACCTCATCAAATGAGTGCTTGTCGTCGTTCCAGATGATGATGGCGTATTGGTCCTTTTGCATAGGATCTGCTGAAGGCTGTAGTCGTAGGTCAGCCTCATGCGAAGGCACTGTCGCTTCATCCGGAGAGTAGTCCAGGGTGTCAAGGATAAAGTCAAGTGTATATGCAATAGTGCGGCTCATGAGATCACGTAGGTCGGGCGGCATAGCGACTCTGTATGGGTAATTCTCAACGAATGGGATCTCCTCAGATATAGAACGCTGTACGGCTCGAGGAGTGGAATCGACTGCGCTCAAGGACTGTTCAATCTGTGCTTGGACATGAGGAGCAAGTGGGTGGAAAGGACATGAGATAGGTTTACGCCAGGCCTCGATATCTCCACAATCGCAACAGCCCCCAGCCTGTTGAGCGACGAAGAAGCTGACATTATGATCTGAATGATCACTGGAATGAAAGCAGCGGCTACAGAGAACACAACTATCATCGAGAGCGCAGTCTCTGAAGGGGTATTGTGAATGATTGACAGGATAGCAAGCAGGTTACTGACTTGCAACGAAAACAACTCTCTCCCTTGCTAAAGATATGACCACATGGCCTTCCAGGAACGATAGGATCCTCTGAACCGGCACCAGCAAAGCCTAGATCTGCTTGAACGCTACTGAGAGTAGCATGCATGGGGAGGTTGGAATTGGACAACGGGAGGAAGAGATGTGAATACGGTCCCCAAAATGCATCGTAAAGCTCTGATAGAACTTCTGCACGGGTTGCGGGAGAGAATATATACTTTCGTGAACTTGGCATTGTTTCGAGGGCGTAGCGGAGTCGTGAAAGAGGATCTGATGGTCTGTCGCGAGGACTCATCGTTACTGGATGCCTGGAAGCGTTAAACAATGATATAAAACTGGACATTTCAGTTCAACATGAACTTTCAATTGATCCAAAATCAGACAGACATGGACAGAAGTTTATAGCGATGGAGGGTCTGAGACTCGTGCCAGAGGCTGGCGGCAGTAGTTCATAATATCATGGAGGTAATCATGATTATGTAAGCAGCAGCTATTCCACAGACTGTCAGTACTTGCTTCGCACAAATTTTTAGAACGTCAACTTGATCATCATCACCCATCAATGCATCACCCATCACCTCAGTGTATCGCGTTTACTTAGTAGGTGAGAATTGCCGTTCGCACACTGGCAAAGGTGTTGAACGCTGATGCGACATGTCAATATTCTAAATATTGGTAAGTTGCTAGAGTCTTCCCTTGCTCGAACCATGGAGGTGGCGCTCCCAAAAAAACGCTGATAGCAGACACCTCAGGATTCCTCTTTGCATGCCGGCTCACCAAGCTTCCATGTAATTGTTTCGGTTAGTATGTATGCCACCGAAACAGCACCATTGACGTCATGACAACTCTTTATGCTGTGGTGCTCATTCATGTAAGTTCGATCTTATCGGTGACTTGCCCTTCTCAGCTCCTTCAGGATGTCCTAGGATGTAGTATACCGTAAGTACGGTGATTACAATGAACACTGGTTGCTATGGTCTTCATGATAAGATTAAAAAATCATTGTTCTCATTATCCTGGTTCTTATGGGCATATACTAATGCACCTATCGAGGTTTGGACATCAAACACACCGCCTTCATATCGTCATCGCTGTTGACCTGTCCATGTGTCTTTATCCCAGCGGAATCAATTGACGGTGGTTTATCACGAAAACCATTGTGTTAGCTTAAGACAATAAAACGAAGGAGTATCACACGACCTGAAGATTTTCTGGGTTTGCCTAGGCCCATCACTCACAAGGATTAAAAAGAGCTGCGGGAGACTGCGGGCCCTCCTAATCTCTGTTTCAAATTCAATATACCGTCACATGTCCGCCTTTCAGTTATTTCTTGCATCATTGGAAGATAATGGTCGTCGAAGAGAGGCAAGCATCGCTTCAGCATCGCCTTAAGACACACTCATTAGTGTCAATTTCAGTCCCCACACCACGCCACTAATGTGACGCCGTCTTCAGCATTGAAGGCGTCAAAATCCGTTCGACTTTCTAGTGCCCCACCAAATTTGAAACACAAGGAAATAACTCCACCTATCAGTGAAAATATTTCTCGTGAATTTGTACTTGCGACTGTGAGTGGCACCAAAGCTTGAATTTTGTCAGTTTAACAAGTTTCAGAGAAAGCCAAAGTCCAGCAATGCAGCAAACAACAAGATTGGTGGGTCCGTTCTGGGCTCCTCGTTCACCCTTTTCAAGCATCAAGCGATGGACCTCGAGTGGCTACTCGCCCGTGAGAAAGAAGGACAAGGAGGCTCAATACTCGCGCACGAGATGGGGTGTGTGCAATGCGCATGAATGGACCTCTAATCACTCATTCAAACTCAAAGTCTCGGAAAGACCGTAACTTCCATAGCGTTGATAAAGAAGACGCTCCAAGAGTCGAAAGCAGCGGATCTCAAGAAGTCCCCTGGGGTTCCTTCTAAGACTAGTGGACCCGTGAAAGCTCCCCCTAAACAACCCAAGACGACACTATAAACCCGATTTTCTCTTGTTACTGGTGTCTCGTTGACACTGCTGTGAAGGGTTGTTGTCCCTAGCGTATCTCTCCGCGAACAGTGGATGCGCGAAATTGTGAAATTTGGTGATGGACTAACAGCGAAAGTTCATGATGGGCACATGAGTAGGTAGATTGCCAGACCTGCTCATACATTCTAAAATCTCTATCAATATAGGTGTGGACGCTCTCATGGACGCAGATGTTATCGCAAGTACCTCCGAGAAACTGCCCGGTGCCACCTAATGCCCTGCGTAGATCACTACGTATCAGCGAATTGAACGTCGAATGAGCAAGGATCCTAAGGATCCAGTTTTTCTGGCACGCTGGTCCCGCGTCATTTTAGGTAGCGTGTTCAAGACCTGAGGCGATAACTGCCTTAACTGAGTACAAAAACGTTGCAGATGAATCGCATAAGATCGTGGGTTTAGGTGCTTGGTACAAGGCATGCATGGCTTTGCAAAAGCTTCAAGGGCTTTGTCTTACTGGCACCCCGTTCGTAGTGAGTTTGTAGCGATTTGAATACAATCACCCAGCAACGAAGCATTAACAACGGCTTGTATAGAATAAGCTATCCGATATCCAATCCCAGCTCAGGTTTCTTGAAGTCACAGATGAACGTGGTCCGGCTGCGGAAAGCACCGCGTTCGCTGTGCGCGGTAAACGTGGATACTTTTCCAAGGTTTCCGCACACGTAGTCGCGGTATGTTGTTGCTCCGCTATGCGCAGTCATTGAAATGAACCTGTTATAGGATCTTCTTACGAATTGTACGCGATACAGGAGAAAGGTAGATGTAATTCTGCTTCCGAATCTAGAAATCAAAACTGTTCATGTGTGGCAAACACAAGGGGAGAAAACGATACATGATTGGGCTCGTTCCGGTATCAGGGATTTCGATTTGGCGTGGCTGAGAGCCAGGCAAGGTAATGTATTATTGTTTATGTATATGACGTGTAGATCATTCTGATAGTCGTTTCTATAGCATGCGATCACCCATTACTACTCATGGGCGTCTTGGGGCAGGTAATCGAGGAGCAAGGCCTGAATGCTGATGTAACTTCTGATGCAGTGGACCTGTACGGACGTGGACTTGGTCCCGATCCGGAAGTTCTCCCGTTAAGCCTTCAGCCATTCGCTCGGCTGTTTGGACATGCGTATGTCTCAAGTAAAATCCGCGCGGTGATGGATATCATCACAGGGGTGCCAGAAGGCCAGAAGGTGTTGGTTTTTGTATGTCGTTCTGCCGTTTTCTCAGACTTGTCTCATGTCTGCCTGCCCAGTGCTGCTTTAGGGACACGATGGATCTGCTGGAGGTCCAGATGAAGAAACTCAAGATAGGCGTGGGCCAATGTTCGTATGATAAGCCTCTCCTATGCAGGTTGGCGTTTGAAAGCTATGCTTATCGTTAGATCATGGCGAACTCTCGACCCAACAACGTATGGAAGTCCTTGACTCTTTCGCGAACAATTCCCGCATGAAAGTGCTCCTGATGTCCATTGATGCTGGTGGTGTCGGACTCAACATCACTGTCGCAAATCATGTCATTCTCGTCAATCCGTGGTGGAATCGTTGCAAAGAGGTGAGTGGTTAATGCGAAACGCATTGTAATTGATGTAGAAGGCCAGCAACTTAGATGCAGGCTATTTCTCGATGCCACCGATTTGGCCAAGACAAGACAGTTTTTGTGTATAAAGTCATCACACAGGACTCTGTGGAGACTGATGTTATAAAGTGTCAAGAGGAGAAGAAGGATATCATTGAATATGTAACAGACTTGATTGCGCTTCCCCCTATCTTCTGAGCTTGAGATAATGTTTTATAACCTGACCGTATGCAAGGTGCCTGCCGGCGCAGCTCCGCCCTCTCAAGTCCAATCTAAGCCAGGCACGTCACCGGTTTCAGAGTCCAGACTGAAGATAAGAGAGAATTCCAAGGCGTCATGTCATGGACTAAATATCATGGAACGTAAGGCGACATCAGTTGTGGCTACCTTGAATCATCGAGACACGCACCTTCACAAATTTCTGCCCTTCAGATAAGACAACAAGGCAAGACCGCAGACCCTTCAAACACCACTCCATTTCCACCCAGGGGATAATACGATCATTCCAAAAAGCCTGGAATATATGATCGAGCGTGTTATCCCATGGATTGGGGGCACGCGAGAGATGTACAGCCCAGTTGTGACAGGCGTACTTGAGAGCGTCGGAAGCTGATCGACTTCGTTCCTGTGCTTCGCTTGCGAACCTCTGAAAGGCATTCACAGCATGAAGTATCTCCTTGTCTAGTAGAAGAAGACTTTCTGGTGATGCAGAGGTGGAATGACGCTGGCGTCTTGATGCCAGGAACACCGGAAACATCAAGAAATCTGGCAAGGTCTTGATCTGCTGAATTACTTGGAAAGCTGGCAGTAAAGGCACATCACTGATAACAATATATTCGTTGATTGCTTCCGATGTCCTCACGAATTCTTCCATTGTCACCCAAACGGAGGCCGCGGGAGTGGACTGCCACACTTGACCATGGGGAGTCTGCAGCCAGTCTCGCCCACATGGGGTCTGCAGCCAGTCTCGTCCTGCCTGGGTCTGCAGCCAGTCTTCACCTCCATGAGTCTGCAGCCAGTCTCGCCCTGCCTGGGTCTGCAGCCAGTCTTCCCCTGTCTGGGTCTGCAGCCAGTCTCGTCCTGTCTGGGTGTGCAGCCAGTCTTGTACTGCTTGAATCTGCAGCCAGCATCGTCCTGTCCAGGTCTGCAGCCACTCTCGTCCTGTCTGGGTCTGCAGCCAATTTTTGCCTCCCTGAGTCTGTAGCCAGTCTTCCCCTCCAAGGGTCTGCAGCCAGATTCGTCCTGCCTGGGTCTGCAGCCAGTCTCGTCCTGCCTGGGACCGCAGCCAGTCTCGTCCTGCCTGGGTCTGCGGCCAGTCTCGCGTTTCCCAGGTTTGCATTCGGTCTCGTCCTGCCTCGGTCTGCGGCCAGTCTCGTCCTGCCTCGGTCTGCAGCCAGTCTTCACCTCCCTGAGTCTGCAGCCAGTCTCGTGCTCCGTGGGTCTGTAGCCAGTCTCGTGCTCCGCGGGTCTGCAGCCAGTCTTTCCCTCCCTGGGTCTGCAGCCAGTCTCGTGCTCCGCGGGTCTGCAGCCAGTCTTTCCCTCCCTGGGTCTGCAGCCAGTCTTGTCCTCCGTGGATCTGCAGCCAGTCCTGCCCTGCCTGGGTCTGCAGCCAGTCTTCCCCTGCCTGGGTCTGCAGCCAGTCTTCCCCTGCCTGGGTCTGCAGCCAGTCTCGTCCTCCCTGGGTCCGCAGCCAGTCCCCTCCCTGGGTCTGCAGCCAGTCTTGTCCTCCCTGGGTTTGCAGCCAGTCTCGTACTGCCTGGGTCTGCAGCCAGTCGCGTCCTCCCAGGGTCTGCAGCCAGTCTCGGCCCCCTTGGGTCTGCAGCCAGCCTCGTCCTGCCTGGATCTGCAGCCAGGCACGCCCGTCCACAGTCCCCAGCCAGGAGTCTAAATGTGAAGTGCGATCTCCTCGAAGCCACAGCATGCAGATGATAGCTGACAGTGGCTCTGGTGGCCGAACAAGGAACGCTAATGTGTCTTTTAACCTATGGGGGTCCTCAGGTTGCATAGCTTGGCTGTGCTGCTTCAGTTCTGAGAGCGCATCTAAGAGGGCCGTGCTTTTTGGAATCTCTTTTATCATCAAGCGAAGAGCGGAACTAGCGAGTAGGGAGTGGGGTGATGCGATATCACGTACTTGAGGGAGGCCGCAGTTTGAGGGATCGGAAACATAGTCACGAATGGACGAGTGATAGATATTCACGGGGAGAGTGCTGTCTGTAGGGATATCCATGACAGACCGTAGTTGTATCAGTGTTGTCTGCACATCCTTGCCCAAACCAGGGCCAAGAAGTGTTGAGATTTGCGAGACGGATAGAGGGTCTGTGAGGGCGGCAACGAGGGACAAGTGCAGGTATGCCCGCTTAGGATCGGCGACACGTGGAGAGGATATGGTCGTATAACTTGTACACATCCGTTCCTGGCAGCAGCGAGCTCGTGAGCTCGAGCATCAGCTGCAACCGATCGCGGGGATCATTGTCTTCATCGTTGATAATAAACTTCATCATCGTAGACGCCACGATGAAACGTCTGCCAGCTCGGCTTGCCAGCTTCGCAAGGTCAACCTCCGATAGCTGCGGGAAATCGGGATGGCGACTTTCCAGCTCTTTGAAGGAATGCCGCAAGAAAGTACAGATATCGTTGGCAACGTCCACGCCGTCTAAAGAGATGATGCCACTCTCCCCAGACCCGGAAGTTCTCACGGGTATCTCGCGCACCAACGGGCGCACCTCTTCATTCTGAAAGGCTTTAGAGATACGAGTTTCTGAGCGACTCGTGAGCAGAATGTGGGTCACGGGAAGATCAGGGTCACGAAGAGCCTGTGCAAGGGAAAGGATGAGATCGGTAAGCTCGGGTTCAGACGTGCATTCATCAAGCGCATCGACAACAAACGACAAAGACGGACATCCGCGCAATCTGAGTCGAAGCCACCGGAGAGGTTGCAGAAAGAGGGCCTCCATCTGGTCGCAGAGAGGTGTGTCTGGGTCTAGTAGAGCGGGATTGTCCCGGATAGTTCTGTTCACATCCTTCCGGATGCTGGGGAAATTGGTGGCGAGCTGGTAGACAAGTGTCGCAAAAAAAAAATCCAGCCGTGCAGCGTTTTGTGTGTTTGCGCGAGAAAAAGAATGTCCCTGCTAGCCGCTTTTCGACATTCGTCTCTTCTGTCACTTTTAGACCTCTCATCCTCTCAGCTACTGTGAACGCAACAGCAGATTTTCCGACGCCTGCTGTGCCATGCAGCCAAACGAGCTGATTATTCTCTGTGTCGTCCAGGAATCCGTGGATGTATTTGAGGAGATCCACCCGGGTTCCTTGCAGACATTTTGGGTGGGGCTGACGTTCACGGGAATTATATTGAGCACCCTTGACAGCAACCTCAAACAGCTTCGCCCAAGTTCCTTGAAGGACTGTCAAAGAGGTCAGAGAGCATGCTAGAGACAAGAGATGGAAGTACTGACATTGATAGTCACTCATTGACGAAGGTTGTGATATGCGAGGTACAATGAACCAATTGAAAGTACTAGCTGGGTTCAAGGGTGTGATTAAAAATAATCTGGGCGATAGTTATCTGGAGGGACGATGTACGAGGATTTGAATCAAAGATTGTAAGTCGTGATAAAATCGCGGAACGATCCAGCTGTCAATTGATGGAGAGTGCGAAGCGTGATGAAGTTGGGATGGACGGAATCAATCTATTCTGCTATGGAAAGCTCGCTAGATGGTTGTGGAATGCAGTTGAAGGACGAGCAGGCGCTCGCCGTCCGATGCTTGCAGGAGGACACGAGGGTGCTGTGCGGCTTCACTATTGACAATGCACAGCCAGACAGAATCACGTCGGCAGTGCTCAGCGCTCAGTGCTGCAGCACTAGGTCATGTGTGATCTGTGTTTGCGGCATGATTCTCTAGATTTCTACGATTCCTGCCTCGCGTGTTTGTCATCAGTGAACCGATGAACATCATGTACTTCAATATAATATTGTCGTCGGCACGTAGATTCAAACTCAAAGGACGGTCGAAGTCGTCCACGTGACTCACCGCGTTACTCTTCGCATCCGAGTCATGCGGATACATCTCTTTCCATTCTCTTTCATTACTTTACCTTGTGCTCAGACTCCACAATCCCCTTGCCTACGCCGTTCAATTTGACATTCACCATATACTCCTCATTCTCATTCCGGTCTAGTCAAGTATTCGAAAACGTATATATACCGCCCATGTACACTCATACCTACAACGAAATCCAGCAGAATCTTGTGCGCTGATTCCCCGCTCCAAGTACGACCAAACGCCTCACAGAAAGTCCCCGCCTCTAAACGTCTTCGTCCCTATCTTCGTGTTACCTACTAACACGTCTCATATCTATCTCGTTCTGTTCGCTCCCCATCGAACTCATACCAAGCCTTACACTATTCCAAAAGTAAAATATAGTAATTGACCTCTAGCAGGCATAGCGAAGCGGTGGGCTTGAAATTCGCGCCCTGGCACGCGAGACGCACGCGGGTGGAGGCCGCACTCCAAGTCAGCACAATATTATATATTGGTGCTAGCGCTGTCATTTCCCACAACGCGTACACCTGCTCCTGCAAAGTAGTCATGCGGATGACAGTAGCGGCCATTTTGGTACGCTCTCACCACCGCACCCCATCCGGGAGCCGTTTCACAGAAAACCCCATTACTACATAGACGAAACCTATACGATCACAGTTCGATACCGCGCGTATTGTCTACACCCAATGGAAGATAAACGAGAGTCCAAGAAGAAGAAACAAATACAAAGATATTCTTTACACGGCAGGCCGACGCGAACTTGAAGCAGCCGTCGTTGTAGTGCGTTCAAGGGCAGTCCTCATACTCCGACCATTGTCGCTCACACTCCTAGTGGTCGAGTCACTTCTGGCGCTCTCAGCACTCGTTCCAGAGCGCATTCTCGGGGAGTGCGTCGGCCTCTGGCCCATGACCGAGTTGATGGTCGTGTCCCCTGAGCCGCCTTCCCGCCTGAAGTGCCTCAAGACAGAAAGCCTCCTGGAAGAGATGGACCCAGTGCGGGCATGGTCTGAGGACGTGGGAGATGATGAGGTATAAGGGGGCGGGTTCATGCGTGATCTTTGAGATTGCGGTGACGCGGCGCGCTCATGCGCAGGTTCACCGTGGTTTTGGGCGCTCTTTCTGTCTGGTGTGCCTGGTCGGCTTGACGGTTGGGTGGCTAGGAATGGAGTGATCACATCGGCTGCATCGCTGACGGGTGATAACACAGAGGTAATATGGGGGGACAAAGGCATAGCATGCCCAGAGGAAGTGGGTGAAGCGACGTGGAGCGAATGGAGACTCGTTACTGAAGGAACGTTGCGAATATGATTAGACTGAATAGCGTAAGGAGAGGTAGACATCGCAGCTGATGTCTGAGGGTATCCCGACGGTGCGAGGGGAGCGCGAGTCGTTGAGTCGTTGGTCGCCACAGCAAAGGGTGGATCATTCCATGTATGCGGTGTGGCCTTGGACGGGAATTGCGCTGCTCTTCTGCGCTTCCGGCAAATAATGAAGCAGAAGAAGCCGCATAACAGAAGCAGAAGAACCGTTCCCCCGACGACACCTCCAACAATCGGACCAACAGGATTCCCTGAACTGGATGATGAACCCGAAGAGGACGAAGGGCTGGGAAGGGGTGATCCATTCAAGTTGGGGTTTGCTAATAAAAGTCAGTGCGCATTTGACTGACATAGTCGAATGAGCTTACACGCAGAGCTTATGCCAGAGGCAACGGGCTCGTTAAATGTCCCATCGGGGTAGTTACTAGCTGCAAGATCATTCATGATAAGGGAGCTCAGCGGTCCTGTTATCAGAACTCACGATTGTAGCTCGCATAATAAGGTATTATTGCGGTGTTAGAAGGGAGCCTTATTCCCGAATCCCAAGGAAAGTATCTTTGAGAGATACGTAAGTAAACAAACCAGATCAGTAGAAAACAGGCGTATATAAACTCACGTTGTTGTTGACGTCAATCCACCGCAATTCTCTATCCATGCATCCCAACTATGCCAAGTTTACTACAGCGAACTGCGAGTGGACCTAAGAGACTTACCTCACCAAAGAGGGGGAGCCCGGGACACAAAACGTACAGGCACTTATCAAGTTGTAACTTGCCCAGGAACTGTTCATAGTGCCCATTCTCGTTTTAAAAAATCACGCCGACTTTACACAAATATGACTTACCAAGTGCATAGGGTCGCATTTGAGGTAACGGGAACGAAGGAGTTTTCAGAAGAGGAAGGGAGGGTGGTATTACCTGATGCGACTCAGGCGTATCACAACGAAAGGTATAGATGAGGGCTTACTACTTGTATTATTCGGGCATGACTTGTACACCGACGACGCTATGTCACATGGCGATGTCCCCTGGGTGTTCACGGACCAACCTGAACATGATGTCATTTTGCTGCTAGCGAGGTTGAGAGAGCTTATGAAGAAGCTGTGCGAAAGATGTTACAGAGCCAGAAACGCGATCGAGATGGCAGTGAAGCAATGACCTGTAAGCCGACCGCTGGCGGTAGTGAATGGAACCAGGAGAGAAAACAGTGACGACGAATGCGAACGGAGGGCACAAGCTGCGAGGTGACCGGTGAAAGCTGGGAGATATGCACGGCTAAACGCGGACCATCATGAGGTCTTGGATAGAGTAGGCGCGCACACTGTCACTTCTCGGAATGAAGCCCCGTGGACCAACTTAAGTTAGTAATAATGCGAATGGCCATGATAGGAATAGATGAACCAGGGGCACCACCGTCTTTACAAACTGGGAAAGTTTGAAGATTACTACCGAACTTTGAAGATGGGCCTGACTCCTTGGCGTCAAAGTGAGTTGACAGATGCGAGGGAGCAGTCGGGTAATGATATAATAGCCGTAATGATAGTAGTACTAGTAATACGCGCACAACCTGAAACAATTCGGATGCAGCTTCCAGATGCATTTCCGAACTCATCTTTGACAACGGATATGTATACTGTGTGTGTTCCCTACGGAATTGCCATATAACTACTTCATTATCGAGTGACCTCGGTTGCGGGCTAGCGCTGAAGCTTGAAGATTACGACCGTCGACCATGACAAGCCTGAGAGTACTCCCACGTGTACACTTGAAGCAGTCGCGCTCATGCGGTTCCCTGCGGTTCCGGTCCACGCGCACAGACATCGGCATGGCAGGTCACCAGACAAGCCTGAGACGAGCCCTGACCTAACGACTCGGATAAGTTCCCCACATCCCCTAGTGCATCCTAGCCTACTCCTCCAACATGGTGTCCTTGTGTTTCTATCGTTTTGTGTCTATAATTCCATATATTTCGACCATCTTGGCCGTGCAAGTGCATCCAGTCAAGCGCAATGTCATCTCACCTGCCACCTGCACTAGTGAATACTCATGGATGGACGACGGCCAGGGCGACTCACCTTGTCTTACTGTCGCTTATGTCGAGGCTGCATGTTCTGGGACCAACAGCATGTGGATTTTCCTTATTTCTTGGCTATAAACTCATGTGCGCGCTCTAAGACTATGACCAACCAATCCTTCAGAACGGCTATTCGTACTCCTTGCCAAATTCTTCGACCGCAAATGCATGTTACTGGTGAGTGGGGGTAATAACTGCGTCTCCGGTTATTCTGATATTAGAGCAGTTCTTGGTCGTCCTATAATCTTATGATGGCGTGCACTATATGTCAAAACAATAATAATTCTGCTATCTGGGAGCAAGTCATCCATATTGTATGCTTCGGGAAACATTAATATGACTAAATAGATGGCCTCAATGGGCAAACGGATGCACCGCCAACTCATCATGGACACAGGAGTTTGTTCAGGTTTCACGATCTGTTGAGCTGCGCTCACAATATCTTACAGATATTTCCCTTCTGGATATGTGCTTGGTGGAAATGCTTCCATACCTTACTGGGCCATTACTAATCGTGAGTTGGTTTTGTCTTCAGAACATGCGATGCTGACTGACGAGTTTTTTTAGCGACAGCATGGCCATCTGCAACTTTCAATATCATGCAAGCAAACGCTACTTATCAAGCGAGTATGTTAGTTTGTTTTCGTTTCTTCATCACCGATGTTGATCTGCCCCAGATGCTTCCTACGTGACCCCGAGCGTCTCATCGTCATCTAGCGGATCAAGCCCATCATCTAGCAGTTCAAGCTCAAAATCAACTGACGTGGGTGCGATAGTTGGCGGTGCCATCGGAGGCGCAGCCGCACTCTTGCTTCTCGCTATTGCTGCCTATTTCCTATACAGACGCCACCTATACAGGAAAGTACATGCTTCTGCCATCAACCAACAAGGGACGACCTTTATGTCAAGCACACATAGCCGTTTCCCTTCTGACACATCCAACTTTGCACCATCAATGTCGGGCCCTCTTGCATTGTATGGGCAGCCCGTATCTCCGTCGCAGCATGAGATTGCATATTCTCCACAACCTCAGACTGCATACCCATCTCTGCAAGGTTCAGTCTCACCTCCTCCGCCGACAGATATGTCCGTCTACACCACATATACTAGTAACGGCCAACGTTCCAATGTTATACCAATGGTTTAACAGTAGGGCGTTTCTTACAAGCTCCTTATACCTTGACATGTCGGACGCGCCCGCATTCGGAACTTTATACCTATGATCTCCTGGCCAATCTCCTTACGATTTTATTTATTTTTCTATGACAGGCAAGGCGGGGATCCGGGAAATTATGGAATTTACTACATCGCATTCTATCAGGATGTCATATTTATGCCGTCGTTCCCGTGATGTTATGATAAATCATGATGCTGTTGTTTGTTACAGAATAACAATGTTCTGATTTACATCGCGTGGGATGTGGGCATATTTCTGACATGCCTTCGTTCCCTTCCTCTGAGACCCAACTCGTCCAGTTGGCAACTTCACACACAATCCAAAAGCATCGGTTAAAAGCGACATAGCCACCCTTCCGAATTATACAGGACGAAGGCTAATAATAATATATATTTTTTCTTACCGATCTTCAAAAATTTGAGTGGGCTGATACATGGCGGCGACAAACTGAGTTGTAGGGTAATAAAAGTAAAGCCACCGCTGCGTTGTAGCCACACGAGCGTTGAGTCATGAGGCCTAGGGCGGGCCGCCGATTCATCAACCTGTGGCGCAATCTGAAATAGATACAGATGTCATTTCTGAAGACAAGTCGAAGTATATATGCGTTGACGCCGGACGGCATCCTAAGGCCTAATATATAGGCCACCGTGACAGAAGTCGGCAGTCACGCAAATGTCACTGTAACTCACGACATGTCACAGAGACTGGTTTCAAAGTCAGCTCGACAGTCGAGTAAGAGCGCAACTTGAAGGTCAGTTAGTATTCGGCGAGCGAGCAAGTAACTTGTTTGACACCATTCGATCCTGCAGGAGTTCTGTATTATCTTTGTTTGAAAATGGATGGTTTCCCAATCTCACGGACTCAATATTCCGCGCTCAGCGCTAGGCTCTGGCACTTTGATTCATCAGGCAAGAACATTGCGTCCGGTCTTACGGTCCATATGCCATGATTCCCTCCAGGTCACCAGACACAGTGCTTATTCTGAGCGCTGGGATGATCCGCGTACTTGCCCATAACCCTTGCCCTCTAACGGTAGGTGTTAGCCCACACCATGGTCCCGTCCTCGGGTTTTTATCTAGTTGTGTCTGTGATTTCAATTGTTTCGACTACCATGGCAGTACAAGTTCATCCAGTCAAGCGCACTGTCGTCTCACTTGCCACCTGCGCTAGTGAATACTCATGGATGGACAACGCTCAGGGCAACTCACCTTGTCTTACTGCCGCTTATGTCGAGGCTGCATGTTCTGGGACCAACAGCATGTGGATTGTCCTTATTTCTTGGCTGTAAACTTATGTGTGCGCTCTAAGACTATGTCCAACCAGTCCTGAACAACGGCCAATCGTACACCTTGCCAAATTCCTCGAATGGAAATGCATGTTATTGGTAAGTGGGGGTGATAACTGCGTCTCCGGTTATTCTGATATTAGAGCAGTTCTTGGTCGTCATATAATCTTATGATGGCGTGCACTATATGTCAAGGCAATAATGATTCTGCTGTCTACGAGCAAGTCATTTATTTTGTGTTCCTCGGGAAACATTAACGATTAAATAGATGGGCTGGATGGGCATCCGGATGTACCACCCTATCATGGACACAGGAGTTTGTTCACGTTTCATGATTTATTGAGCTGAGCTCACAATATCTTACAGATATTTCCCTTCTGAATATATGCTTGGTGGAAATGCTTCCATACCTTACTGGGCCATTACTAATCGTGAGTTGGTTTTGTCTTCAGAACATGCGATGCTGACTGACGAGTTTTTTTAGCGACAACATGGACATCTGAGACTTTCAATATCATGCAAGCAAACGCTACTTATCAAGCGAGTGTGTTGGGTTGATTCTATCTCTCCATTACTGTTGTTGATCTGGTCCAGATTCTTCTAGCGTCACCCCGAGCGCCTCATCATCATCTAGCGATTCAAATTCAAGCTCAAAATCAACTGACGTGGGTGCGATAGCTGGCGGTACCATCGGAGGCGCAGCCGCACTCTTGTTTCTCGTCATTGGTGCCTATCTGCTGTACAAACGCCACGTGTACAGGAAAGGAGTTCGTGCCTTTGCCGTCAACCAACAAGGGACGACCTTTATGCCATCGTCAGGCACACATAACCGGATCCCCTCCGATACATCCAACCTCGTTCCACTCATGTCGGGCCCTCTTGCATTGTATGGGCAGTCCGTATTTCCATCGCAGCAGCATGAAATTATATATTCTTCACAACCTCAGACTGCATACCCATCTCTGCAAGGTTCATTCTCACCTCTTCCGCCGACAGATATGTCTGTCTACACTAGTAACAACCAACGTCCCGATATCATACCAATGGTTTAACAGTAGGGTATTTTTTTTATACCTGGACGCGCCCGCATTCCGTACCTTATACCTATTATCTTCTGACCAATCTCCTTACGATTTTACTTATTTTTGTGTGACAGGCAAGGTGGGGATCGGGACATTCTATCAACACGTCATTTATGCCGTCGTTCCCGCTATCTTATTATGATGTTGTGATATCATTATGTTGTTGTTATTCTGATTGAAATCACGTAGGATGTGGGCACGCCTCCTTGCAATTGTCCAGTTGGCAACTCCGCAGACGTGAAGGCACAATCCAAGCGCCGATCGGTTCAAAACGACATAGCCACCCTTTCGAGTTTTACGGGACGAAGCTAATACTACTTGTCCAACTTTGAGCATGGCGGCGATGTCGGGTGATAAAAGCCACAGCCGCATTGTAGCCACGTTACAGGCGCTGAATCATGATTCATTGATGAAATCAACCTGTGGCGCAATCTGAAACAGATGGCCCATTTCTGAAGACAAGTCGAAGTATATATCTTGCATAGCGTTGACGGCATGGTACTAATTATATAGAGGGATTCGTCGTATGCAATTACTCGTTAACAATCTTGTCGACGTCGTAGTGGTTTGAAAGTTGACCATTTACAAATTTGAACTTGTTTGACACTGCATTCAACCTAGGACTTTTGTTGAAAATGGATAACAATCTCACAACTCAATCATGATATTCAGCGCTAACGCTTTGATTGCATCAGGCAAGAACTTTGCGTCCGGTCATGCGGTCCATATGCCATGGTTCCCTCCAGGTCACCAGACACAATGCTTCTTCTGAGCGCTGGGACGTGGAGATAAGAGCGTGGTGGCACTCATTCTGATAACCCGCGTGCTTACCCATATTCCTTGCCTCTGACAGTGAGTCTTAGCCCACACCATGGTCACGTCCCCGGGTTTCTATTTAGTTGTGTCTATAATTCCATATATTTCGACTATCTTGGCCGTACAAGTGCATCCAGTCAAGCGCAATGTCGTCTCACCTGCCAACTGCACCAGTGAATACTCATGGATGAACGACGGTTGGGGCGACTCACCTTGTCTTACTGTCGCTTATGTCGAGGCTGCATGTTCTGGGACCAACAGCATGTGGATTTTCCTTATTTCTTGGCTATAAACTCATGTGCGCGCTCTAAGACTATGACCAACCAGTCCTGATGAACGGTTATTCGTACTCCTTGCCAAATTCTTCGACCGCAAATCCATGTTATTGGTCAGTAGGGGGTGATAACTCCGTCTCTGGTTATTCTGATATTAGAGCAGTTCTTGGTCGTCATATAATCTTATGATGGCGTGCACTATATGTCAAGGCAATAATGATTCTGCTGTCTGGGAGCAAGTCATCCATCTTGTATTCTTTGGGAAACACTAATGATTAAATAGATGGGCTCAATGGGCATCCGGATGCACCAACCAATCGTGGACACAGATGTTTGTTCAGGTTTCATTATTTGTTGAGCTGCGCTCACAATATCTTACAGATTTTTCCCTTCTGGATATATGCTTGGTGGAAATGCTTCCATACCTTACTGGGCTACTACTAATCGTGAGTTGGTTTCATCTTCAGAACATGCGATGCCGACTGACGAGTTTTTTTAGCGACAACATGGACATCTGCGACTTTCAATATCATGCAAGCAAACGCTACTTATCAAGCGAGTATGTTAGTTTGTTTTCGTTTCTTCATCACCGATGTTGATCTGCCCCAGATCCTTCCGATGTAACCCCGAGCGCCTCATCGTCATCTAGCGGTTCAAGCTCAAGCTCATCCAGCAGTTCAAGTTCAAGCTCAAAATCAACTGACATGGGTGCGATAGTGGGCGGTACCATTGGAGCCTTGGCTGCTCTCTCGCTTCTTGCCGTTGGCGCCTATCTAGTGTACAGACGCCACGTGTACAAGAAAGGAGCTTACGGCTCTGTCATCAACCGGCAGCCATTCATAGACAGAGGCGATGGTGCGGCAACTCGCATGACAAATGATCGTTTTCCGTCCGATTCATCCGACTTTTCTCAGTCGTACGGCTCTCCTGTGCTGTATGGGCAGTCCTTGGCTCCGTCGCAAGATGGGACTGTGTACTCTCCACAGCCCCAGATGGCTTACCCCTCTCTGCAAGGTTCACTCTCACCTCCACCGCGGACGGGTACGTCTCTCCACACCACACGCAGCGGGCAGCCCTCCGAAGCCATACCAATGGTTTGAGTAACGTGTTTCTGGCCTTGGATCAGACACGCAAGATGTACTGTAATGTGGACTTATCGTCTCTGGGCCAGTCCCGTCATTCGCAATCTTTATTCATCTCTTACTCTGATGCGCAAAATATAGGCAAAGCGGGGTCACGGAGTTTCTCTCTGTCTCCGCGCGTCCTATCAATATTTCGTATATCCCGCTGTTCCCATCATCTCGCGAGACATGAACTTCCGTCGTTATTAAATACAATATTTTGAATTATCATGAGATGTGGACATGCTTCTGACATTCTTTCGTTCTCTTCTAGAGACTCACAATTTGAATTTCATACCTACTCCACACCATTTTCAGTTTCCAATTCCCCGGATGTGAAGGCGCTAACTTGAAGATCAGAAGTTTATAAACCAGTGTACCCCTAGGCCTCCTTACCACGAGTTTACATGATGAATCGACAGAAGGTGACGATGCTCCCTCGGTAGGCTCGTCAGATTCAAAGTCTCAAGTGCCATGAGGTTCCAGAATCAGGCTACTAACCGGTGCAAAGATTGTCACACCGATTGATATTGCTACCTAGCTGACGCCTAATGGTAAAAACAAAGATCCTCCTCAAGAAACAGTAAAAGCCGCAAAGGCCTAGAGCTCGCATAATTATGAGTGGCAGAACAGTCCGCTAGCTTCTGCTGCAATAACTTGGCAAGATTCGAATATTCACATACACATATGAGGAGCCACGCCTCCGTAATGAACTTGGACTTGGGTCTCGAACATGGAGGCGTGCCGCAGGAGAAGCATGATCAGCAAATTACCTCTTAAGTGAGATACCAATTGCAAGAGGAAACGAGTTCTTCTTGCAAGTACTTGCACGATTGGACGTGCTTGTAATGTATTCCGTAGGAAATTTAAAAATCGAAAATAATGCATGTATGTATGCGCGGCACGAGGCCCATGTGCTGCCGATTATTCCCATAATAAAGAAGAAATGACTGCCGTCCTTCTATTTGGTCTGCCTATGTAGGGGAAACTAGATCATTACATACGTACATATTATCGAAAAGTCCGTTGAGTGAGTTCTTAATACACGTAACGGTACTACCAGGCTGTATGGCGACAGAGAAAGCTTCGCGGTGGGAAGAACCTTGCAGACTGAGGAGGCCGCCGTTATATCGTAGTTTGCGGAGGGGAATCTTTTGACCGACTTCCAACCCCGAAGCCACATGTGTATGCGCCGAAAGGAAGGTGGAAAGGGATTGAGAGGGAGGTCGAAGGCAAAAACGATCGCTCTGAAGATCCTATGTGCTTGAGGCCTCCAGGGTTGAATAGGGAGTCCCTGGGAAGAATCAAACTTTTACTGTAGGATCGCAATTGGACACACACTGCAGATAAAATTTTGATCTGTGGCCGATTTCGCCCTCAGATCGGTCTTGCTGCTTCGTCGTCATCTAAAACGTCGTCATGCCCAACGTAATGACCGGAACCTATCTTCGATGAACGTGTCTGGAACTAAAGATTCATAGTGTTAAAACCGCTGCCAGATCATTGTTTGTCGAGCATCATCTCCTTGATTTCTACTTGCGAAGCAGACTCGATTACTTAGGCTAGGAGATGTTCTGCGTCACTTGTCGATGCTGACAAGATTACGCCCTCCGCGGATTTGAACGGCACGAGGATAAGACTGCATTAATAATCTATCGCGATGTAGTCGTAAAGGTAGTGGTAGAATCGGGTAACCTATCAGCATCAGCGTCTCAATACTAAGGGTATCTAGTAACAATCAAGATGATTCGGTGCGTGGATATATGACTTACGTCCAACTTGATTTCACCTGACTCGAGTATGCGTTGCAGTACATTACACAGATACAGATGGCCCGAGTTCTTCCTGACTCAAGTTTGCGCTTAAATAGTGCAAAATGAATTAATATTGACGAATAGGTTGGACAAAGTTGGAAAATAGCGTTGGAAGAGCTGTCAAAAAGGATGAAATTCTTCTGGGCAGCAATTAAGTCTGTAAGCCGTGCCAAACAATGAGTACGAGGCGGGCAGACCAAGAGAAACCTAACTTGGGTTGAATAGATAAATTGTCTAAAGGTGTTCGGTAGATGCTGAATTCATGGTTGCTTGCAGAATTTCGCCAACTGTTGGAGGCGCAACTGTGTGCTGTCGACTTGAAAGACCTGTTGAAGCAGCTTCACCATCGACGTCCATGACGTCTGAACCCGCGCCCTTGCGTTTCGTCGCCAAGAAATGCAAGTACGTCAGACTATGCTGTGGGGGTGGTGTCCGAGCGGTATTCATTGGAGGAGCGGCAAACCAGAACAGCTCGTTTGTGTCCGGAGAGCGATCAAAATGTTTTGCTAATAAAACTTGTAAGCGGATTAGAAAACAATAACAAAAAAACCCACTGGTTTCGGGGGGAAGCTTGTCGACAATTGGGGAAACAGTCAAATTCCCTGCCGCGGTCAGCATGGTCCGGTCACGATTGTCCTCGTGCGTGTGAGTCTTAGGAGGACTGTGCACAATTTCGACCAGTCGGTCCTGTGGCATAGTAAGTATGTAAGTATAAAAACGGGGATTAAACATCACCACGGTTGAGTGGTCTATTCATGAATACTCGCCTTGCTGACCTCGGACATCCCTAGTTCTCCAAAGCCTTGCCATCTTGGGAGAGTTTTCTCAAGCTGACGGCCGATCGCCTCACTATCCCCGACCCTTTCTTCTGCAGCCACTGGTCCCTTTAGAGGAGTGGATTTGGCGGTCTGTGACTCGGAAGCTGGAGGTACAGCGGATGTTGGAGCTGTTGACCTTAGTTTGGTTGTTGCAGAAGTGGAAGGCTGCATAACAAAGGGCTGCGGCGGTGCAGCGGGACCCGTTCCGTGGACCTTTTGAGCAGATGAGGGAGGTGGCGAGTGTCGGGGCACGGGAAGAATACTTCTCTTCTGCCATTCAGTTTCGAGTACAGTCTAAACGCGAATAGATAACGTCGGAAAGCCCAATCGGTGTTGAGAACGATTGCGCCGCGGATAAGAAGTGGAAAACGTACCTTAAGAGTCTGGGCATCAGTAGCAATTTGACTATCTGGTTCGTTGTAGAACAATGCGTTCCAAAACACGAGCGACAGATCGGTGTACGCGTTCAGCGCGTCCTTGTATCTGTTCCGCTCAACGCTTGATTTAATGGCGTTGATACATCGGGGCTCGGGTATAACCTATGAAATAGACATAATTCGGATATGTCCAGGGTTCGTTTCCGCGGAATATTAGAAATACCTCATAATACTCAGGCCACTCTGATCTATCGACGAGATCCATAAACAATTGAGATAATTGACGTTTTCCGCGAGCTGGGGTTGTTGCAACTATAATTTCAATAACCTCCTCTATAGCGGTCTTCTGGGCAGCTGTTATTGTCATAGTAGGCTGTTGGAGGCGTTGTTTTGAATTGTTTGTCAAAAGCCTTGAAAATTAACAAGAGACTACAAACGTAATTGATTCCGCGTATTAGGAGAGCCTCGGGGCCTGAAGAAGTTGAACTATGAAGGAACTTGATCTTGTTGCTATCTGCAATCAGAAATGAATTTCCTGTGCTGCCGCCTCCATGATTCCACTACCGGCGGCTGCGTCATTTCCACTGACTAATTATTATTAAACTAAGTATAGGAGAACACAGATTCAAGCATGCATATCCAGCGAGCTGTTCTTCTATTTCCATCCCACACGAGGAATGCTTCATTTCCTCAAATGCATCTCAATGCACCGGGATCGTCGTTCCTCATATCTGCCACCTGCGTGGCCAAACAGAACCCTTCGAAGTACATCCGGAAAGGAAGTCTGTGGGCCATCATCGTAGTACTCAGACAACGAGGCGCACCGAGCGTGGTATTTCCGCTCCGCCGAGAATCGAGTCGAAGCTGAGATGTTGTTGCTCGAGTCAACGCGTGCCAGTGGGGGAAGTAGTCCTTTGTTATTACGGACCGACAGCCCATTAGAGTATGTCAATATTGATCCAACAATTTCCTTCCTCCAGCGGTTGGCCTGTCACCTTCCTCAACAACACGCGGGCCTCCGAGGCTTCCTGCGAAAGCGGTGAGTTCAAGATGAGCTATCGGAATTCTCAGATGAGCTAGCCTCAGCCAGCTGGTTGGTCCACGCCTAATTACAATTGCTGAAATTGGTGCGAGCCGCTGGGGTCGAATGCTAATTTCTGCCGTAAAGCAGCTGTTCGTTGCCTGGGCCTTCATAGATTTGGACCTCGTTTTCTTTATGTCTTCGCACCTTTAGGGTTACAACGGATGTACCCAACGAATCATATATATAAGCTTTCTTGCTCACAGAATTGGCGTGAACTTCATCAGGCTTCGTCCTCCTCGTCGATACCCAGCCGCCCCCTGACCTCCGCGCCATGATGCAGAGTCCAAGCCCTCTACTCCAACAGCCCAATTTTCGGCAGCACCATATACAGAGCGCTCAACTGGGTCCATCTCTTTCCCAGTCAAACACGTCGGATTGGGTCGCAGGCTTCTTAGAAAGATCATCCATCTACGACGCATACGATATACAGAGCGGTAGATGTTCTCTCCAAGATAGCGGCGCATCGACAACGTCGGCTCTACGTGCCATGGTCACCGGACCACCTATATCTTTAGATATACCCCCCATCTTTAGCTAACTTTCGTACCATCGCCGGCGGCCATACCTCATGTGAGTGGTCGGACGCACTGCCTTTATTCTACCAGCAACAACTACACTACCCATACCCTGCTTGCGATAAAAGCCCATCAGTCATCACATTTTTCTTCTTCAACGCATTCTTACTGTATTGATCTTCCAACGTCGTCCAACATGGCTCTTCCATCTCATCCGTCGCCGCCGCTCCTACCTGCCCTGGCATTACCGGGACCCTCCACCACCCCTGCCGAGATAACACAGTCCATTCGCACCGCATGTGCCAGCTCTTCCAGGTCCGCGGCATCACGCAACGCCAAAAGTGAAGGCTCAGGCCCAAGACCACGGGAAAAGAAGCACGCCTGCTGGATGTGCGAGAAATCTTTTGATAGGCCCTCCACATTGAGAAAGGTCAATATTACTTTGCCGCTATAAATAGCTAGCTCATGTTAAAGGTCTCCGCCTTGCAGCATTTGCTCGTACACACAGGAGAAAAAGGTATGTGACAAATTTTCTGCGGTCGTACGACGCTAAACCTTGAAATTGTAATTGTAGCATTCGTGTGTGACACCTGTGGCCGTCGTTTTGGCGTTGCGTCCAATCTTAACCGTCATGTTAAGCGGTGTATTCTTAAGCCCGTTAACACTGCGAATCGCGCAAACCAGTTGACATCTAGTGACTCTGCCGGGACGCCACAAGAAGCCACATCCGTCCCGCCGGCAGAGGCTTCCGCTGCCTCAGGTGTTGCTTCATCATCAGATTCAGATTCGCGACCGAATAAGCGTGCTCGCGATGAATCGACTACGTCACCATCAGAACAGCCCAAGGCGTCCGCAAAGAGGCGCCGTCGTGCTCCGTCCCCGTCGCAATGGATACCGACATCCCTTCTTCCATTCAATCTTTTCCCCGTAGAGTCTTCAAAAGCGACCACCGTCCCCCTCCCGCCTGTTACGGCAGTCAAAGATGAGGTATCCAACGAGTGGGTTGAAGAGCGCAACTCATGGGATGAGAGTGCTGGCCTCACGCCATATCACCCTTGTGGGTGGAAAGGTACCCTCCCGGGCCCAGCCGTAGGGTTCGGCGGCAAAGATGTGGGGAACGTCGGCCTCGTGAATGGAGGAACGTACGTTATGGGAAGACTTGTCATGGTCTAATCATTTTTGCATCCGCCGTGTTCTTCCCTGGATTCTTGACTTTCTTGCTATTCTTGCCGGCTTATTTGGACTCGGACTTCCTTGGTTATAGTTCCGCCCTAGCATTTATTCCTCACACATCACCTACTCGCCAGCTCTACATCTGGCCTCATCACTATTTGCTTGTTTTTTTTGGCCCGTTAGGGGTTTTTGAAGTGCTGGCCATCGATCGTTGTCTTCACGCATCTAAATTACGATTGCTCCGAGTACGTACTGTAACGTTAGCTTGTTATGAGATTTGCGCCTGTATCGAGTATTATCCTGACGATAATCTATCCTGTTTTTGCTCTTCGCCAGTTTGAGCTTGGGCCTAGTGTCTGTCTCGACTGTTTCTTATAAGTAGCGATGTTGGCCGCGGACGGGCGCGGGCGGGCGCCGCCGCCTATCAGAATATCCCCAGGGTCCTTTACGTTGTTTTCCAACGTCATAGATGGCTTTATATTCCAATATGACAAAAACCTTTTCTATATATGATCATATATCGGCATGTATGACGATATCTGCGGCTTACCAGTCTCTAATTGCGGCGATGTCTGACTTGGGCCGCGGTCCGTGCGCGTGACCGGTAACAACACATCCAGTGGTCACCACGTGCTTTGGGCAGAGTCTGTTACAGCATCGGTTTCACTGGACCGGCTGGCTAAAGATTAATGGTTTGGAAGAGGTTGAACTTTCTTCAAACGTGAAGAACCACGAGTATTGGGACTGTAAAATCGTACGACTGGCCAGCACTGCTCGAGAGAGAGAGGGCGAAGAAGAACCAAGCTGTTATCGATGAACTGGTCTGCACCGCGTGTGCTACATGTGTCTATGCACGATCGTGACCCTGGACTCCGCCAGGCCCCCTGCCACCTCTACCCCTCACTCTGTACTCTGCGAGACTCCGCTGACCCACTTCGCTGGCGTACACCTGCTCTTCCCTGAACCTGGCCTGCACAAGTCCGGCAGGAACGCCCCGCTACATCGTGCAGGGACCTCGGAAGCAGGAAACACCATAGTAAGTATCTCGAGATCTTGTGATATGTTCAGCATGAGGTAGCGTGCCGCCTCAGATGCCTATAGTATTTACCGGTCATGCATTCAACGTTGTTTTTTAAGTTGTCCTCAGAGGAGATAACAAAACCGGTGAGTGTGGCGCCCGTGTCTCCTCCAATCGTACATCATGGAACACCAACTGGCTGGTCGCATGATGTTTTCGTGTGATTTATAGGAATACCGATTCACAGTTTGCGGCATTCTTGCTACCAAGGTAGACAACCCCTAGGCGAATACTGCTATTGGGGTTCGCTCTTTTCCAGAGGCGCCCAATCATGATGTGGTGGGACCTATTAAGTACAGTAAGCACAAAGCCGTATGCACATCACGCCAAACGGTGAACTTCAGCTATTGGTACGCATCGTCAAACCCCCAGCTATCCGGTGATGGATTTACCTGGGAAAATGTTTGCCTTGTCCCATCTTCCCAAGCTCCCCTTTCAAGGTTCTTCGGGTACGCTTTGAGGCCACTGCGCTGGTGATTAGGCAAAACGAAGAGAAATTTCTCCTCAAAAAGAGGAGAACAATTATACATTTTCGGCCATGACCCACGCCATGATCAAAATTCTCGGGTTGCAACCCGCGCCGGATCGGGGTCGTACACTCCAGCTGCAGCGCTTCGTAGAAGCCTGTTACAGGGTCATTAACACATCGCAGCATCCCCTCCCCCCGTGGTTCCCACACCCACCTCTCCGCCAACTTGGTGTCGATGTAGGGTCATATGGCATCTTCGTCGAGTTCTTGCTTCCTCGCAATGTATGCATGATTTACAGGAGATGTGACGTTGTCAGCAAATCGTTCGTCTTAGGTTATCCTTATCTTCCCGTATCACTGAAGACGTTGTGTAGCACGCCGTAAGACTTTGTTCGTGATATAAAGACTGTCGAACTGCTCACCTCTACGGTAATATTGGAGCGTGGCGTGGGTGATGCTGTCGTCTATTGTAGTTTAGTAGGCGCATCTTTGACACAGTTTGTAAAAATGTTCCCCGAGGCGATCAATGTCTTTCGCGTGACAAGTCAGAGATGCAATTATCGCGGTGCTGAAAGGTCTCAGTACACGTAAGTGAAGCTTACCGTCACGTGAATAATGATTTGAACAAACCCTCGATAACGTGGTCTCCTACTACGCAATCACCTTGATCGAGCTGAATGACTCGTAGTTGCTGATCTGCGGCTTCCCTACGTGGGCGATCACTTTCTATGACGTTGACGATAAGTGTGATTCGTACCGTTCTTATTGCTATCTGTGGAATGTCGCTCCACTCGTCAGCATTGATGATCAAAGATAACAAAAACAACGCTCTCACTGTATTACAATTGTGAAGCTCATTGATAAGTGCCGCGATATGTCCGTCTTGTTTACAGTATTGCCGTAATAGGAATTTACGTCGCGCAGTGCTCGCTACATCGTGCTCGAAGTTCTACCCACTGAACAGTGGTACGTAACCCGTAGATGTCTTGCAAACTTGAGCGCCAGTCTAACTCCGCTACTAAGTTCGAGCTCAATATGGTGTGGATCAGCTTGAGTATGGCAGGTTCTCAGTAACTCAGGAACGGAAAACGAATTCCAAAACACCAACCGAATCATCCAGTTGGACTCTATAAATATTATTCTTTCGCAGCTCATGAATATGACCATCGTGGATGCTTACAGCCACGGAGACACAGAATTCAGGCGGGAATGCTGGTATTCATCGTCGTGGATCGATCGACCATGGTGAATTCAGAAATACTGTAATTGGTGTGAAGAGGAGCTGTGCATCGATGGGCGTTCAGCAAAATCACTGTGATACACAGTCCACAACTCGATTATAACTTATCTGTCCTTATCGGGGGTTTATCGGCGAGTGAACCAAGTCCCAGAAGTCAAGAATTTGCATTCGGAGAAGTGAGATTTACATTTTTGCGGTAGGTCACAGAGTATACTTGGGGTCGTCCAAGCTCTTGATGATCCTTGTGGGTTCATATAGGTTTTCCGCAATGAACTTCCCATCTGGGAGACCAAGCTTTAGCATCCCTCATATCGTTTTATGAAGATTACGGCGTTTACTTGGTTCATCATTCTGCCCGGCTCTCCATATTGCCTCTTCCATGTCTTTGGCCACGCCGGTGAGGACATGCCTCTTAACCAACCGCCGCTTCGCTTCCTCCAGATCTACCTGTATCCACCACCGTTCGTCCATTAGTTGTGCGCCCTGCTCCCATATGTCGTGCTTTAACATGGAATATAAACCCTCGATCACAACCAGGCGGTGGGAAGGGTATATCGACACAGCATGAGGGGTAGGATCTTTCAGGGAATGATCAAAAGAAGGGGCAGTTATCACAGCAGCTGCCGGTTGGCGTAAAAGCTTCGCGAACTCGACGTAAGATGGTCCGTCGAAAGTCCAGTGTGCACCGCGACGATCATGCGCAAGTTTAGGATCCAACATGGCATCTAGCTGTGCGCGCGTCAGATGCCACCCATCCAAGCCAACCAAAATGGCGGAAGTGAAATGCGTGGCGCTATCAGCAGCCAAAACCGTGTTGACTTTGGCGACTACCAGCTCAGCCAAGGTTGATTTGCCTGATGCGGGGACGCCTGCGATAGCAACCAAAAGCCGCTCTTCAACTGCTTTACTGGCTTACGAGTGACCATGAAATCAAATAGCGTTAATCTCTGAAAAATAAACGTACAGTTTGAGTTGCTGTAGGAGATAGCTGGCGAGGTCTTCTGCAGTGCTATCCATGGCGTTTGGCGCTGATAAAGTCATCCATTGAGACGATATTTGTAGCAGTGTCATTAGCTGGGTATTACGTTATGAGTCTTATGACTCCAGATAATAATAGCCTTTGCCCTCTGACTTTCCAAGTCAGTGACTTGTACTGAGCATATCAAGGCTGGGACTCAGCGCGTTTCGTGCTCTGGTACAGCTGGATGGAATCTGAAGAAACCGGTGAACAGCAACAAATATGATTTCAACAATTATTTTACGGAATGAATTATGTCATGAAATACCAGGACTTTCTGTTTGCATCCGTCGGACTTAATCCGATATACCTCTTGACTTCCTCAGTCCTGGATATCTCCGTGGCTCGAATGTCCCTCCTGGTTCTCGAATCTCCTCATCAACGGAATCATGCCCTATCTAAATTTTACTCCTCTAGTGGTTCATGAAGAACTGGTACCGTACACTATAACCGTCTTGTAGCATCTTGTGTCTTGAGCTTGATGTCGCATACTGCTCAAACGCCTTCACCCGCTGTACATTTATTTAATACATGACCAAGTCCTCTGAGTCTTCGCCCGTGTTTCTTCCCTCTCCTATATTTGGAAAGGTGCGTATTTCTTCGTTGTTCTACGTACCTCATATCGTTTAATGGCCGATCTTAGCGCCCTATAGGTCACCGTGGTCAGTACTCAAAAGACCCTGACAAGCGGAAAAGGGGTGAGGTCTTGAGATGGGATGGGATGAATGTTGAGAAGAAGTTTCGTGCGCAGCCAGCCAACGCCAGGCCAGATTGTCAGTCATGCCTGCAGTATAAGAGTAACTCAAGCTAGAGAGCTGCACGGCCATTCACTTTAGAGTCTGTCAAAAGTTGCAATTAATCACTACAGAATCTAGGGGATCACACAATGGCACATATCTCTGGTTCACCTTTGAGCAGTGCTACTGACGTGCTTCTGTCTGGCTGTGCTGTCACCGCAGTGCTGTGGCCGCACAGCAACCTCGTGTCCTCCTGCAAGCACTGGACGGCGAGCGCCTGCTCGTCCTTCAACTGCATACTACAACCATCCAGCGAGCCTTTCATAGCAGAATAGATTGATTCCGTCCATCCCATCTTCATCACGCTTCGCACTCTCCATCAATTGACAGCTGAATAGTTCCGCGATCTAATCACGATTTATATTTTTTACCAAATTCTCGTACGTCGTCCCTCCAGATTACTACCGCCCAGATTGTTTCTAACCACACCCTCGAACCCACCAGTACTTGCAGTCGGTTCACTGCATCTCGCCGCATATCACAACTTTCGTCAATGAGTGACGATCGATGTCCGTGCTTCCATCTTTTATCTCTCGCATGCTCTCTGACCTCTTTGGCAGTTCTTGAAGGAACTTGGGCGAGGCTGGCCCAGGTCGCTGTCAAGGGTGCCCAATATAACTCCCGTGAACGTCAGCCCCACCCGAAATGTTTGGATGGGACCCGGGTTGATCTCCTGAAGTACATCTACGAATCACTGGACAACCTACAGAAGAATCAACTCATTTGGCTGCATGGCATGGCTGGCGTCGGAAAGTCTGCCGTTGCATTTACAGTGGCTGAAAAGATGAGAGGTCTAAAAGTGACAGAAGAGACGAACGTCGAAAAGCGGCTAGCGGGAACATTCTTTTTCTCGCGAAAGCACACCAAACGCTGCACAGCTGGATATTTCTTTGCGACGCTTGTTTACCAACTTGCCACCAATTTTCCAAGTATCCAGCAGGATGTGAACAGAGCTGTCCGCAACAACCCCGCTCTACTAGACCCAGACACACCTCTCTGCGACCAGATGGAGGCTCTCTTTCTCCAACCCCTCCGGAAACTTCGACTCAGATTGCGCGGATGTCCGCCTTTGTCGTTTGTTGTCGATGCGCTTGATGAATGCACATCTGAACCCGAGCTTACCGATCTCATCCTTTCCCTCGCACAGGCTCTTCGTGACCCTGATCTTCCCGTGACCCACATTCTGCTCACCAGTCGCTCGGAATCGCATATCTACAAAGCCTTTCAGCACGAAGAGGTGCGCCTGTTGGTGTGCGAAATACCAGTGAAAACTTCTGGGGAGGGTAGCATCATCTCGTTAGATGGCGCAGACGTTGACAACGACATCTGTACTTTCTTGCGGTATTCCTTCGGAGAGCTAAAAAGTCGCCATCCCGATTTCCCCCAGCCATCAGGGAGTGACCTTGCGAAGCTAGCGAGCCGCGCAGGCAGACGTTTCATCGTGGCGTCTACGATGATGAAGTTTATTATTGACGATGAAGACGATGATCCCCACGATCGGCTGCAGCTAATGCTCAAGCTAACAAGCAAACTGCTACCAGGCACGGAGGTGTACAAGTTATACGACTGTATCCTCTCCACATGTGCCGACCCCAAGCGGGCTTTTATGCACTTGTCCATTGTCGCCGCCCTGGCAGACCCTCTTCCCATCTCGCAAATCTCGACACTTCTTGGCTCTGGTTTGGGCAGGGATGTGCAGACAACGCTGATACAGCTACGATCTGTCATAGATATTCCTACCGACACCAGTCTCCCCGTGAATATCTATCACTCGTCCATTCGCGACTATGTTTCCGACCCCTCGAACTGCAGCCTCCCTCAAGTACGCGACGTCGCATCACCTCATTTCCTACTCGCACGTTCCTCTTTCCGGTTGATGAACGCGATTCCAGAAAGCACGGCTCTCTTGGATGCACTCTCAGAACTGAAGAAGCAAAGCAAAGCTATGCAACATGAGGACCCCCATAAGTTAAAAGACACGTTAGCGTTCCTTGATCGGCCACCTGAGCCACTGTCAGCTGTCATCTGCAACCTGTGGCTTCGAGGGGATCGTACTTCAGATTTACAATTTTGGCTGGGGACTGTGGACGGGCGTGCCTGGCTGCGGATCCGTGGAGGACAAGACTGGCTGCAGACACAGGGGGGGCGAGACTGGCTGCAGGTCCAGGGAGGACGATTCTGGCTGCAGACCCTGGGAGGACGAGACTGGCTGCAGACCCAGGCAGGACGAAACTGGCTGCAGACCCAGAGAGGACGAGAGTGGTTGAAGATCCAGAGAGGACAAGAGTGGATGCAGACCCAGAGAGGATGGGACTGGCTGCAGACCAAGGGAGGACGAGACTGGGTACAGACCCAGGAAGGACGAGAGTGGCTGCAGATCCAGGAAGGACGAGACTGGCTGCAGACCCCGGCAGAACGAGAGTGGCTGCAGACCCAGGGAGGACGAGAGTGGCAGCAGACCCCAGCAGAGCGGGACTGGCTGCAGATCCAGGAAGGACGAAATTGGCTGCAGATCCCGGCAGAACCAGAGTCGCTGCAGACCCGGGGAGGAGACTGGTTGCGGACCTGGGAAGGACGAAGCTGGCTGTGGACCCAGGGAGGACGAGACTGGCTGTGGACCCAGGGAGGGCGAGACTGGCTGTGGACCCAGGGAGGACGAGACTGGCTGCAGACCCAGGGAGGACAAGACTGGCTGCAGACCAAGGCAGGACGAGACTGGCTGCAGGGAGGACTAGACTGGCTGCAGACCCAGGGAGGACGAGACTGGCTGCAGACCCAGGGAGGACAAGACTGGCTGCAGACCAAGGCAGGACGAGACTGGCTGCAGGGAGGACTAGACTGGCTGCAGACCCAGGCAGGACGAGACTGGCTGCAGACCCAGGAAGGACGAGACTGGCTGCAGACCCAAGCAGGACGAGACTGGCTGCAGACCCAGGCAGGACGAGACTGGCTGCAGACCCAGGAAGGACGAGACTGGCTGCAGACCCAGGCAGGACGAGACTGGCTGCAGACCCAGGCAGGACGAGACTGGCTGCAGACCCAGGCAGGACGAGACTGGCTGCAGACCTCGTGTGGGTGCGACTGGCTGCAGAGTCCCCGTGGTCAAGCGTGGCAGTCCACTCCTGCGGCCTCCGTCTGGGTAACAATGGAGGAATTCTCGAGGACATGGGAAGCAACCAACGAGTATATCGCTCTCAGCGATGTGCCTTTATTGCCAGCTTTCCGGGTAATCCAGCAGTTCAAGACCTTACCGGATTTCTTGATGTTTCCGGTCTTCCTGGCATTAAGACACCGCTATCATTCCACCTGTGCATTATCAGAAAGTCTTCTACCAGACAGGGAGATCATTCATGCTATGAATGCCTTTGAGGGGTTCGCAAACGAAGCACTGGAACGAAGTCAATTAGCTTCCGATGCTCTCAAGTACGCCTGTCACAACTGGGCTGTACATTTCTCGTGTGTTCCCCATCCATGGGATGACACACTCAACCACATGTTCCAGGCTTTTTGGAATGATCGTATTATCAGCTGGCTGGAAATGGAGTGGTGTTTGAAGGGTCTGCGGTCTTGCCTTGATATTTTATCTGTAGGGACAGAAACTTGCAAAGGTATGCATTTTTCTAATAATCATCGATCCACCTACCTAACAAGCTTGTTCTTATAATCAGTTTGAACTCGTTAATGCGCAGCCCAATAAAAGGCTGTCAGCCATCGACCCTGATTTTCACTACTCAACAAGGGAAGCTTCGGCATCTGCGTCTACTTCTGAAATGTCGACCATGGTCACCAGAGGACCGTCAACTCCAGCAACTATGCTTCTCACAGAAGAGCTTGTCGTTACCTCACATGCGAGGCATATTTCTAATCCTCGCCCATCAACCCAACTTCCTCCTTCTACTTCTCTTCTTGCATCACCCTTACCACTCGTCTCTTCTCCGAGGCCCAACACTGCTGTGTTACATATTGGAATATCCAGGAAGCGCGTCTCGGATGAATTTCGAATCAACAGCGATAGCCAGCTCGAATCGGACACCCCTAGCTCATCAAAACGTCGGAAATAAGTCAAGCATCGTTTTTGCGACGCAGTATGTTGTGAGTGTTTACATGGTGTAGTTCGCCGCTTGTTAACAAATCATAATGTTGTCTCTAGGCACATGCGACCGTTTTACAGTTTAATACAGACCTCTATTGAGAGTTCTCGGGCTTCTTGAGTAGTGACACGTTCCAAAATCCTATTCACACTGCCAAGTTGGTCTATGAGAGCATAACTACACTTAGTATGATGACTGTGTAGTATCTTTTGCTTTCTGTGTCAATCTACGGTACTGTCATAGTTTTACACCAGTGAACGGCATATTCCAAATTTTCTCTTTAACATGCGGATACTATTTGCCCATCTTATCATGATATACATATGATTATTAGAAACAAAAGAATCTGAAAGCTCTGCCATCTGACTACGGTCGATAACGATGGACAAGTGAATCCAAGGCAGCGCCTGATATCCATGGCATTAATGGCGCTGGTAAAGTCATCCATGGCATCATGGTCTCACAGGACGACCTTAGTTGGGCATTACTAATTTACGTTATGTCAAGTCTCATGATTCAGATGATAATAGTTTTTACCTTGACTTTCCGTGACTCGTATTGAGCATTTCAAGGTCGAGCTCAGCGCGTTGCGTGCTCCGGCACGACGGAAACTGAAGTCGGTGAAAAGCAACGAACATGATTTCAATAATTATTTTATGGAATGAATTATGTCGGTCGACTCCCACGTTCCATACTACATAGCCTCAGCGCTCGCTTTGTCGAACACCTCTCTCTACTTTCTCCACACGACATATCCGATTATATGGTTCTTGAATCTCCTCATCATTAATGGAGATGATCAGGCCCTATCTAAATTTAACTCCTAGTCGGAAGTTCATGTAGAGCTTGTGTCTATGCGTCAGATGTCGCATACCGGTTGAACGCCTTCACCGGTCACCCGCCATACGTTGATTTAATGCCTGATCAAGTCCTCCAAGGCCCCTCCCGTATTTCCTTTCCCTCCTTTCTTTGGAAGGGTGCGTATTCCTGCGCTGTTCTACGTACCTCATATCGTTTAATGGCCGATCTTAGCGCTCTATATATCACCGTGGTCAGTGATGATCCTACATGGTTTTTCTTTCCCGACCACCACTTTCTGATTTGCCCGCGTCTGTCACCATGGAGGCAGTTTGCCAACCTCCTGCAAACTTTATCCCGAAGAGGCGTACCCATCCAGAGTCTGTCAAATCCCTTCTGTCGTACGACTCGCACTTCTGTCGCTTACGCGCGCTGCGTTACATTATGATGCTCTTTGAAGAGGTTGTCGCGGCTGCTCTGCTTCATCCGTGTAAAAATTTCCTTGCTGACCCAGACCTATACCGATCTACGAACCAGACCATATCCTGAACCACAAACCAAACCGAACCGTGGACCAGATTTTGTTCCGAACCGTGACCCTGACTTTGTTCCGAGCCATGAGCCATGAACCAGATCATAGCACGATCCTTCAACCAGACGCAGCCCTCGAACCTGACCCGCATCAGCCACTGTCATGGGCTTCGCTAAACTCCGCCTGAGGCAGGAAGTTTTGATGCCTTGCATGTAATTTTCGTCTATTGCCTTTCTGTCTGATTGGTGTGGCTTTTCTATCTGGTTTTGCGACGAGCTGTGGCACACTTCTTCATCTTCATTTGTCGTGTTTGGACTGGAATTGATCTTGGGTTTGAAAGTGGTTTCCTCCCTTGTCTGTGTTGTTTAAGTTGCTCGGACAATCAGCAGTTGCACTATGATAACCTACGTACTTAGCGAGACAATCGTTTGTACGGCACTATACCCTGCGCATTGCTTGCAAAACGCCGATAGTTTTCAGCTTTGGCCTGAAACTTGAAAACGAGTGAAGCTTGAAAGCTTGAAGAGCGGCCTTGTGGAGTCGGGGTCTTGGGCGTATAATCGCCGGTACCTATATTTAGTATTTATACTCCGTGTTCCTGATTCTGGCCTTGAGGCCAGGGAGGCCTAGGAGTTGCTGCGTAGCATCCTCTTGCTTTGTTTCACACCATGTCGGGGAAAGAGTTAGAAGGACGAGTTCTCAAGAGGTATGCCCACCTTTACCGTCACTGACTAACGTGCTGGCAGTGGCGTTGTTACTCATCACCTTGAACCTCACCATAGAGCAAACCCAAACACAATACAGGACAAATTTCTAGTTGGATATCAAGGATGGTGCGTTCAATTTTCTCTTAGATTCAAGCTCGTGGGCTGTACTGGTTTCATGATCACCCTTGAATGTCTTTGGAGTGGTTTAAAGTCGCGGACGGGTGATGGGACGCATATAGTGAGCCTCGTACTCAACACTGCTTTTCCAGGTTCACCTGTAATGGGGATGGCGAACCTTTGGATCCTAACCACCATGGGTGGCTGCACTGGTTTGATAAGCCGATCCCGCATGGTGGACACCCTAATACAGATCTATGGCCAGATTTATCTGATTACTCCCCGTCCGAGCTGTACCCTGCCCCAGGTCTCAAAAACGCAGACGGAGAACAAATGTATCTCTTCTCTTCGCGCCACCCGAAGACGGTGAGGCGCCATTTCAACTGGATGGCGTTGCACGGTGTCGACGGCGCGTTCTTGCAACGATTTGCAGGCCAATGCGACGCGGGCTCAGCTATAAGGAAAATCAGAGATGAAGTGGGTGATCGTGTTCGAGAGGCTGCTGAAGCAGAGGGAAGGGTCTTTGCCATAATGTGTGCATACTTGTCAACTCAGTTTGATTGGTATTCATTGCGCATCTAGGTATGACGTCTCGGGTGTTCACCCAGACAAGATTCAGCGAGTGCTCGAGCAAGATTGGATGCATCTCATGCGGGATAAATGCATTCTAGACAGCCCCAATTACCTTCGCGAGAAAGGGAGCCCAGTCATCGCTCTATGGGGTATGCGTGCCAATACATATCCCTCTGGTTGTTTAGCTCATCTACCCCCCTCCAGGTTTTGGATTCAACGACAGAAATCACTCTCCAGAAGTCGTCCGATCTATCACTAATTTCTTTTGTTCCTCCACACCAGGCGGTGCTTATCTTATGGCAGGTGTACCTGGACACTGGCGCACATCGACATCTGATAGCGACCGAGACCCTGAGTTCTTGCGAGTCTGGACAGAAGAATTTGATGCACTGAGCCCTTGGACTGTTGGGCGTTACGGAAACGAAGAGGATGCGGAACGCTGGGGGAATGAAAAGGTCAAACAGGACTTCGATTTTTTGAAGCAAAGAGGAGATGAAGGCAAAAAAAGAGTAGACTACATACCCGTAGTACTTCCTGGAGGCAGCGTATGTCCAGTAATGCCTGTCTATGAACATTGTCCTACTGATTATTATTTATGTTCTATAGGGTTATAATCTCTCCGGCGGAAAATGGGGATTCAATGCCATAAAGCGCAACGAGGGCCGCTTTCTCTGGAAGCAAATATATGCTGCTCGACGCGCAGGGGTGCGCATCATTTACGGGGCCATGTGGGACGAATATGATGAAGGAACAGCATTCATGCCTGTTGTCTCTTCTTCAAAGCAACTCCCTGTTCACCCACAGTTTGACTTTCTAGCGCTCGACGCCGATGGCCATTCGCTTCCGTCAGACTGGTATATGCGCATAACTGGTCTCGCCGCTGAATCATTGCGCGGTGATCGTATGATAGACGAGACGTTTCCCGTCAAGGAGTTACAAGATTATTGGGCAACACGCCCCAGGTATGAAGATAAGACAACTCGCGAGGAAGAGGCGGAGCAATGGAAGAAAGCTCAACGAGCGTATAACGATTGGGCTGCAAAAGAGGGTGGTGCAGTGGCAGATGATGCTCCTCCACCATATAGACTGGAAGATGAGCATCATACACGGAGTCCTCAAATAAGCGGTGCATTCAACGTCAGGCCAGTCCCACCTGAAGCCACCAAGCCCACCCTCGGCTATTCATCCAGTGCCTCGGCCTCTTTTGAGTCCCCGCCGCCTGTTCTAGCCAGGAGTCCATCGCTGACCACAAGCTCGTCATCGGCAAGCAGCCGACCTCCTGCCATTAATATGAGTTCTCGCCCTCCGCCTCCTCCGATGTCAACAAGACCGGCATATCCCCCCGATAACGTGGATGTGGTCATGCGTCCCCATCAGCTCTATCAGCGGCCAAGCTCCTCGCATTCCGTTGTCAGGCCATCTTCTGGAGCTTCTTCCCCCCTTTCTGCACCTGAACCTTCTACTGTGGCATATTTGGCCGATAATCTCGCCCGACAGAAATTATCACACCATCCGTCAGAAGTCGACCCAGGACCACATCAATCCCATACGTCAGGGATTTCTTCTCCGGTCATGCAAATGCCTTCCGTGGAGGCGAGCCTAAGGCGTCCTAGCACCTCGCCCGCAACCCCGTCAGTTTCTCCGCGCCCGCCGGCTTCTTCAGTACCTGTTGCATCATGGTCCCAATATCCTGGCCAACAACAGCCTCACTATGCTCCGTACAATCATCCCCCTGCCCCACCCCTCGATTCCCACCCTTCATCCTCACCACAGAGTAAGCCTTCCGCTATAGGCGGACTAGGATACGATCGACATGATGCCAACATGCATTCACACGCCGCCTCTTTCCACCGCGTAGAACAATTCCATCCGAACACAATTCCAAATTCTGGTGTACCTCAAGAGCCTTACATGGCAATGGACAGGCCACCACATTCCTACCCAACCTACCCCGCACCAAATCCACTTGCCCAAGACTATTTCCAACACCAAACTTCTCCCGCACAACCTCCTGGTGGTTCGCATTCTCCTCGACCATTCCCTCCACCCGAATGGGGAAACCCAAACTCGCCTCCGCCCCTAGCGCACCATAATCGTGCGTATCTTTTATTCACGACTGCCCTCGCGTTGCTAACCCTGGTCGTGCTCACAAGGTCCTCCCACACACCCCCAGTCTCAGAACTATTACGCCCCGAACCAATCGGCACCGACGTGGACAGGCAATGGTGGAGGGGGTGGGTTCAATCTCACGGGGCGCGCACTAGACAAGCTGGAGGGCATCGCGGGGAGGGATACGAGGAGGCAGGTGGAGAACCTTGCGCAGAGTGAGTCTGCTCCTGAACAACATTCTGTCATCCACCGCTGATGTGGTTTCTCTGCAGGCGGGTCGAAGTTTCTGAACAAGTTCAAATGATATCAGCCTCCTAGGAACTCTCAGGAACTCCTTGCTTCCACCTTTGTATGACTTCAGATACTTTCTAGTTGAATTTTGATTGAATGGCTGTTGTACTCTTAAGCAGACGTTATAATTCATAGACTTTATCGAGTACAGTTCTGTTCAACGTTTCTTCGCTGGTTAAATCAGTTACAGTGTAAGGATTGTACATCCTTTACGCTGGCACGACTTCAAAACGAAGGCGCTCGAAGCCGCCCACGTGCTCGAAGTCGTCCACGTGATTCATTGATGCGAAGCGCGCAACTCTTCGCATCCGAGTTATGTGGATATATTCCGTTCATTAGCTCTTTTCCGTCTTACCATTCAGTACCTTACCTTGTGCTCACATTACTCAATATCTGTTCCTTCATCGAGTATTTTCACCTCGGCACAGAGTATTTTCACGCTCGATCCGGCTTATGCAAGTATTCGAAAACATATATATATCGCCCATGTACACTCATACATACAGCGAATCCTACAGTGAGATCCCCGCTCCAAGAACGACTGAAAGCCTCTCAAAAAGACCTGTCCCTCTTCGTATTACCTACTAAACACGTCTTCTTTCATCTCGTTTCGTTCGCAATTCCCTGCCGAACTCATATAAAGCCTTACAACTGCTCCCGCCGTTCAAATCACTCCTTCGAATCCTTCGGTCACTGCAACTACCTCGCAAACTCTAATCCCACCTTACGTACCGTTTCAGTTTTCTGGTCCATCCCACACATCACACATAAATATCTATTTTTTCAATTGCGCCACTCATGTCGAACGCAAACAAGGGAATATTGGCGATGCCCGGCCCTGGATCCAACAAGGCGCCTTTGTTTAACTTTGATGGCGCAACGTTCGAGCTTCTTGAGTTCTTCGAACTCTTTGAAGACTTGGCCTCCTGCTGTGCGCTCACGGACGAACAAAAGTGCAGGGTCATAGTTCGATATACGGACGTTCTGACGAAGCGATTTTGGGTCACGCTGACCGGATACGAAAGCAAGGATTATGCCACCTTCAAAAAGAGCATCATCGCATCATACCCCCGCGCACGCTATACCATGCGCGACTTAGAAAGAATCATCCTCAACACAGCGGATTCAGATATATCCACAGAAACGGAACTACTTCAGTACTACCGTCAATTTCGTCCTGTCGCGGTCTGGCTAGTAGCCAACTCCAAGATTTCCGCGCGTGAACGTGACCAATACTTCTGGCAGGGACTACCTCATTCCGCACGACGTGCTATCGGCCGACGTCTTAATATCGAAGAAGCTGATTTTGAGAAAGTTCTGGAGGTCGGGCGATTGGTGTTTTCTGACGACGCGTTTGATGCAGTCCTGAATCAACCTATTGCCAGTCGTCTTAGATCTGTGCATGATACTCGTGGATCCAAGCTTAAACCATCGCGTACAAGTTGGGACTCTGACGAAGAAGAAGAGAGGAAGGACGCACGACGAGAGGTACAAACCAAGCGCGTCGTATCCGCTCCTGCTCCTGCACCTGTCAAATCTACTCTGGACGAAATCGGGGCACTCGCTCGAGAAATGCATGGTCTTGACATAAGCCATGTCAATTATGCAGTATTTTACACTCAACTCGTTTACCTCGCTCCCATTGCCGCTAATGTCTGGGCCGCTCCTTTCACTGATTGATGCGAAGGGCAAACTCTTCGCATCCGAGACACGCGGATAGTACATCCGTTTCCATTTTCTTTCATTATCTTACCTTGTGCTCAGACTCCACGATCCCCTTACCTTGACCGTTCATTTTCACATTCGCCATATGCTCCTCGTGCTCATTCTGGCCTAGTTAACTATCTGAAAATGTATATATACAGCCCATGTACACTCATCAGCAGCAGAATCCCATACAGTGATTCCCCGCTCCAAGCACGCCCGAACGCCTCAAAGGAAGTTTCCGTCTCTAACGTTTTCCGTACTCGTCTCGTATCTGTGTCGTTTCCTTCACAATTCCCTCTCGAACTCATACCCAGCCTTACAAGAGGGATAAAAGTTTTGGTTGAGACTACTCACTGAGAATGGTCTGCTTACACCTTTATCACTATCACTTAGCGGGACGGTTAATTTTGCGATTGCAAGGTTAGCTGAAGTCTTCGTGCCCGACTAGGAATCACTCGAAACGCATCGGATCATCTGGGAATCGTATCACAGACAGGTACCCACCATCGTGATGAATGTACCCAATGGAGTTTCCTTGACGTCAGACGCGCAATTGTCGCTAGTACATTAATTGTTCCGCCCATGCACAAGTGGTTCTTCGACGATTGACAGGCCGGACACTTAGTTTGTTTTGTACGTCCATCTTTTTGATTCGACTGAGGCATCTGCAGAGCAATATGGTGTTAGTATCAAGTGTCTTGCAGGTTTGTAAATCTGTGCAAGCGGGATCTGCCTCTTGGATGGTTTACGCTGAAGGTAATTGTCGGACGTGTTAGCCAATTCATCAGTGGTCAGTTGACGGCTGTTGCAATTGCATGGCCAGGGATCAATCCCGCAGTCTCCTGCACTCGAAGGAGTGACGAGGGGACTCATGATTTTGCATTGTCACAAAGCTGTATCAAAATACAACTGCATCGTTATGTTATTCTAAATATTTATACAGCAGGCGTATGATGCAGAGCAGGAAATATGGCTAACAAGAGAAACTATAACGAACCTAAAAGTTACATAAAGATACCAAGATCGCTGTACCGACAGCCACGCAAAGCGAGAGCATTATATATCATATATGCCGTCTAACAGAAAGTGCTTCTCAAAAATGCTTCATCAATGCGGGGCTTGAACACCAAGCTGAAAGGCATCTGGTGTGATACCACACCAGGGGTGAAAGCAGTGTCGTCAATGGGTTTGTCAGGGTCTTCTGCCACCGTGAAGGACCAGAACATAAGAGCGACAGCGATGAACACTGATCTGAAACGTGGTGGATGATGAGACAAAGTAGTCATGAAGTCATGCTGTCGGCTCACCGTCTAGCGATATGCACCCCCGGGCATGCACTAAGATATGGTCAGCGGAAACCCAGTGAAATAAGGAGCTGATACCTACCGTCTTCCAAAACCAAAAGTGAATATCTTCATGTCCTCTCTGATTTCTCCGTCTTCACCGATCCATCGTTGTGGATTGAATACTTCGGGATCGAGAAAGACAGCGGGGTCACGCCCGATGCACCTGAAGAACGAAGTGAAAGACTGTAAAAGTGAATCCTGGCGTGCACTAACCAATTACTTCCACGAACGATGGCGCCAGCAGGGATGCACACGCCGTTCTGTGATGATGATGAACTCGGATTTGATTTGTGATTTTGTGCGACATACCCAAATTATATCTTGTGTTGCGCGATGCGGGAATCCTGGAATGCTGATCAACCAAATGACCTTAAATGTACCTTCTTGCCTCACCTGTTGGGTTGATAGGCCTCCATCGAAGAGCTTCCAGAATGAAGGCTTGAACCTGAACAAGCTGCGACCAGTCCTCGAAAGTGGGAGCTGCGGCACTAGGTCAGTCGGTTTTGAACTAAAATGAGATTTACCTCCATACGGGTCTCCCTGCCAACCACAGTATCCAGCTCCTCGTGTACGCGAGCTTGTGCTTCTGGGAAACGTGCAGCAGCCATTAACACCGTTGAAGTCCCGACAGCAGTCTAAGATTCCGCAAGTTAGGTTGAGCTGATGCGCGTCAATTTATTTTGCTTGCCGTATCGGAGCCTGCTCCGACAAGGGACCCAGAAATATATGTCATCTCTGCGTCAGACAATTTGTTTTCTTCGTTTAGGAGGAAATCCTTTGTAACTGAGGGGGGCGCAATGTTGCTTTCCTGTTGCAGGTCATGACGAAATTGATGTAATAAGAGAAGAAGGGTCCGTACCACTTGACTTTTAACCCACTTGAACTGGCCATATAACATATCGTATTCTTCCCGTCCCCATGCCTTCAAATCTCGCCCATAACCAGGGACATATTTGAGGATGGGGTACTTGTCAACGAGGTACGCGCCTGGTGCCATCGCACTCTGAATCCTTGGGACCATCCTTTGCAGCCGCAGTAGATATGGGTCATCAAGTGATGTACGGGTTGTTTTCCCATAGACGACATGCATAATTACAGCTGCTACATAACTATGCGCAGATGTCACCAGCCGAAAAGTGAGAATAGGGGACAGACGAACCGCTTGATATGTTGCTGGTGCAATTTGGGCTCGTCCAGTATGTCTTGAATAACCTCACGTGCATGCGCGAACTGTATCGGCTCGTAAGTCTGAGCAGTCTTCACTTGGAGGTGCGAATGCGTGATTCTGATGTGATCAGGATGGTGAGATGGTCAGGGTTTGATTCAGTTGATGGGTCGCTTACTTGCGAAATTTGCGGAACCTTTCTCCATAGCGAAGTTGGACGAATCGCATTCCTCCACCAAGTATGTCACCGCCAGCGACTGAACGAGGACGGTCTGCGACGCATGCGCCTTGCTTCTCCATGATATCAAGCGCTTCCTGTCAGATGTGAATACCCCAATGGTAATATCCTACAAAATTTGGTCATACCTCGTGACGTCCGACGATGACTAGTACGTTTTCTCCATCATTGAGAGATATGACTGGTCCATATTCTGCTATCCACTGAGCGATTTTCCTGGGTGGACTGTTGTTGTACATCAGTATTATATGACGATCATGGCATGGCCACGACATACTACTCCACAAGAGGAGGGTCCGGTGGACCAGGAGGTAGGGGCAGCTGACGGAATTTAGATATACGAGAACGATAGGAATAAACAGCAACGCCTAGTAGACCACAGATGACTGCCCCAGTCTGCCAGTTCCATGTGAGGAACATATTAAGCACGGAGGGGATGGGGAAAGAGTCTCTCAGGTGCCATCCTTCCGAGGTCCTCCTCCCCGCTTTTGTAGATGAAAAATGCTGGAGCCACTGTCACGCTCACCAGGCAAGTGCGGTGTCGATTTAGGAATGGCAGATTGCAATGCATTACGTATGACCAAACCAAAGAACTCCACTCATGTGACACCTAGCACGCAATTGAGACTTCGTGAAACGATTATAGCTAGGCTGCTGCTCTATGCGCTGGCAGGCTGGGCAATTCATTTTGTCTGAGGAGCGTCAATGAACAATTTCAAACACCATATAAATAATAGAATCTGACTCATTCGGGATTAGTATGTTTTCTGAGGACAGGTAAACCGATTTCCTAAATATAGGAAGTAATGGTCTGATACTCCATCTTCATCTTTGAAACCGAGAGCTACTGTCTATACAGCAAGTTCTTATGGTGAGCCACTTGTTGGGTGATAGAACGATTATATCTTTGGATGGTGACCGGTGAGCTCCGAAAAGTGCTGCTAAGGGCCCAGGCTTCCATCTTGCTAAGCTGACCGAAGGGAACTGTGGCAAATCGCGATCATGCTTTGCATCTTTGCTAGTCCAAGAAATCCCCGCACTAGCAGTAAGCTCCACAAGCGGCGTAATCCCGTACTGGTTCAAGACCACACTGTGATGCACCTTGCCGTCAAAAAAGGATTGGGGCGTCACCAGTCAGTAGAACGTTTCCGAATTGGAAGCATATCGATGACTATTATCTTTGGGAGGTAGGTTCCGTATTGCGGTAGATATCTTTACAGCTAGTCGCATCGATCTTGTCATTCTGTCAAACGAAACATGATGAAGCTTTGGAGTGCCGCCGAGCCTAGGAGTCCCATGGAAACAATTGATCCGCTCTTCGAGGATGTGCTAGTGGACCACCACCATCAGAAAGTGTATTGGCGCAATGAATGCGTTTTGGGCTCCGCAATCGAGCAGCGCACAAAATTCCCTTGACAGTCAGTAAATCACTGCAAGATATTAGTCATTAATAGTTCTTGGTCAATCTTCCTCGATGTCAGTGTCACATGGGTTGATCAGCAACGTTGTATTTACCTGAGTTCTATCCGGTCCGAAGGAAATAGATAAAGTTTGAGCGGTGGCGCCCGGCCTTACCCGGCCGTGGCACGCCCATTGCGTATTACCAACACCTCCTTATCACAACCAACATACAAAAAACAAATGATCGTTGGTCTGACGCTATATTGTTAGACAAAGCAAGCTTGAGAGCACATGCTGCACCCTATCATATATGGAGCGTGCTGCGATCAGTGCTGCGACGCTAACTTACTAGGGGTCGACCGGTCAGCGCTCAGCGTTGTTGACATCTTGCTCAGTGCTCGGCCTCCAGAGCTCCAGGACCAAGGCTTATTTTTGCTGCAATCAAATCAACAGGGATAAAATGAAATCTTGTATGCTGTCAAATCTCCATGCACATGGTGGATATGTAGAATTCTGATCTCTAGCTTGGCTGTCCCTTGTATTTTTATGTTCTCGAGTCTAGTAAGGGACAAAAATGCGAATGAGAGTGAAATAGATCACTGCTCTGACGAGGCTCGATCAGTGAAGGTTTCAGAACACAAAGTGGAGTACATGCCTGAGCCAAGAAGAGGGTTACGGGTGGAGCATGCACATGGGGACGACACGAATTGGTTCCGCGGGATCAAGCGCTTCGTCCTCGGTTTGTATAGTCCGTTCTTAGTACTTGTTGATCTAGTCAGAAACCTCGAAAATGCGATGTGCAGTAGCATAGGCTTCAAGATATTTCATTATAGAGAGGGATCCTGATGCTATTTTTAGAAAGAATTCAAATAGACTTTTTGGATATATTTAGTGTAATAAGTGGCTCGAAGACGAAACAGAATACTCTCGGGTGAATGACAGGGTAAAAGTCTGCAATTTGGGATCCACAAAACACCAAGACTCTAAGAGTAGGTATGGTATTTAAGTTATTCAGTACTCGGAGAGACTCGGAAACGGAGGCAAAGGGAAAGACGGATTGTAAAGTACTCGGCCGAAAGCCTCGTAGAGTAAGTAATAACAAATGAGCGTTGCAATGGTTTAGACAGGAGTGAGAAATGCAAGCCAGAACGTATATTGCACGCCTGATTCGGCGCCACCGTTACACCAACTGGTAACCCGCAGCACCAGACCCGCACGCCACTGTGGGTTCCATGCGGGCACCCTCTAACAATATCAGACCCTACCGTCATGGTAAGCTGAGGGTAAACGTTGAACCCGGGCACACATCCCGAACTATCCAGCGGGCTCGAGTTCCCGGACACCATCGAACTCTCAGACTTTTTGGTTGAATTTCAAACGGTGACAAAGTGACACCAGCTGTAGGCATCGCGGAACACCTTCTACGTAAAGCATGGTCATCCATTACATAATACCACCTCTTTGTACGTGCCGTAAGCGCCATTCCGTCTCTTGTTCCCCGCTCCTAGAGGCATAACCGCATGCCGACCCCGGGCCCTTTACGCTGCAGTGGTTGTCGCATGATTTCTCCTTGGAGTAATGCTCCTCGCATCTATATTCTAGCATGCTTCTGCCAGTGTGGACTCAATTGACAAGGTTCACCCTTATTCAATCGCAAGGGACCAGGTGACCAGGTCGACCAAGGGTCGAAACTGATCTCGCTAGAGATTTCTATGTAAGTAATCACGGCATCCAGAGAACCAACCGTGTTCAAATTGTGAATCATTAGTATTCTCGCTCTACCATTACCCCAGGTTACGGCTGGGCCTGGCAAGTTTTAGCACCATCGTAGACCATCACCTGTGAAGCTGAGGTACATGGCGCGAAGGTTCACGTTGAGGTTAAATGTACAAAAATGCGTATACAAGAACCGAGCCTTGACACAAGCTTGGAATCGGCAACCTCAACATGTAGTACAGGGCAGGCTTTGAATCGACTACAACGCTCGAGATCAAGTAGCCTGTCAAAAAAGCTAACCCCTTCAAGTTCAGCTTCACTGGCCTGTTTTATCTTGGCCTTATGTACAAGCTCCCGCATGTCAAAATTTGATGTTTGTTGTCTGTGAGTGACATTTCCAACCGTCAACGTCAACTTAACCTCATGTGTGCGACAGCTTGCTCATTGTTTTCATAGTAGAAATTTTACCCGAGTTCTCATATAATGGCTGCTCTCCACTCGTTTTCTTCATCACTTGCACCTTAGCAAGTACTTCGTCTCGGTGTCTTGCTTAACCTCTTATCTGTTCTGTCACCAGATCCGGTGTCATGTCATCTCAAGCCCCACAGACGAATCTGTCCATGGAACGATTTCGCCTTGATGGAATGATGGTAGCATGTGCATTCTATGGTGTGTTTTCGTTCGAATACGACAATGTGGAAGTTGACTTATGTATTGTAATAGGCGTATTCTTTCTCCTTACAGTGCAAGCCTGGATTGTTCTCATGCAACATCCTCGATATGGGGGACAAATTGCAGATCATCGTCACGCGCTTCTTTTCTACGTCTTCATCACGTTCGTATTGGGGACGATAAGCTTTGGTATGAACGCAAAGTATACAGAGATGATTTGGATCGATCTTCGTGACGCGCCTGGTGGTCCGCTTGCGCTAATCGAGGGCTTCATGAGTTATCGGATTAATTTTATAGCGCTTACCACGTAAGTGTCCTTGCCCGTTCACCTGCAGACCTCTAGTATTGACGCCCCATCTAGTGGTCACATTCAGGGGTGGTTCATGCAAGCTCTGCCCGTGAGCCTCATAGTTCCCCAGAACGTCTGCTACAAGCCTGATGCTTGACATATCTAGCTCTACCGATGTTTTGTGATATGGAATTGGTCAAGGTGGGTGATGGTCCCAATGATCACACTCTATGTTGCCATGATCGGTGCGGTTCATCATTCACCAAGCGATGACAGTCACTAACATCTCAAGCAGGTTTGTCTATCACTGTCCTGTACCAGGCGGGGACCAATGGTTCATTTTACAACAACCCCATCGAGCTCGCCTACCTCTGCATCGAAGCCGGGCAGACCGTGATTTATACCATTCTCGTGACGAATCGCTTGTTCGTCATGCGAGGGCGTATGAAGCAGATTATGGCCCAATATGATTCCAGCACATACGATGCCATCGCCCTCATGGTCATCGAGTGTGCGGCGTTATACTCGGTCTTCGCTATTATTTTTATAGTGTCCTTTGGTATGCATTCTGACGGTGTTGTCACTCTATGCTTCCTGTCTATTGGCAAAATCCAGGTAAGCAAACAAACCTGAGTTACACCCGTTTCTGACATCAGTCATCTTTATTGGACTAGGGCATCGCTCAATTGTTCATCATTATTCGTGTTGCACGGGGGCGGGTGGTTACACACGAGTGGTCCACTCAAGACACTGCAATAATTACAGCTATAGCATTTACAGGGACTGTATCGGGCATTACAGAGGGAACCGACAATGAACGAATAGGCAGGCCAGAGCGAGACGTCATTCAGTTGTATGGTGATTCCGACTCGGAGAGGGCAGCGGAGGTTTCAGTGTCTGTAGCCTGAAATTGGTTTGTATGATAGATTATTAAATAAAATTAATCGTTCAGACCCAAGCCGATGATGTGGTTGCACATAACATTCGTTGTCCTTTGGGGTCGAAGACCCTATGTCGGACATAGTGTAATCTCTTATCGCAAATGAATGGCAAGTATGAGCAGTCGAAAGAATGATTCTGATTGGTCAAGGAATGCCGGACAAAGATACGTATTATCATTGACCTATCTCGCCGATCAAGCACTGATCCCGGTATCCAGTTTTGTGTTCCCCCATGCACGATGAGACTCTGAATGTCTCTCAGTATCCATGAGCCCGGCTCCAGCCTGAATGATTGTCGTATCACTTATCATAGGCCGTATGCAACAACGGCCCTTGGAATTACACATTGCCAGCCTTTCCTATGCCAAAAAAATGACAGGGACAGAGTAAATCAATCCTGAGGTCTGCTAGCAACCTGCTGGCAATGCAAACGTCATCTGTTCGAAGGAGTGTTCTGGCAAGTAGACAGGGAACATTTAAAGGCAAACTGTCCCCTTCAGATTTATTTTTTGGAAGCCCATATCACATCTCACAAAGAATGCGTCTCTCCTTCATCCTTGCCGTTGCTGCCGCTTTCAGGTTGACAATGTCTATGCCTGTCAATGAGGATATGTTCCTACACCTTCTGCGGACCCACCGGAATCGGAGACGCCGGAGAATGCTGCCCTGACCTTACCTGCCAGGGGATAGTTAACGCCTTCACTGTGAGTATGAGTAGTTTTCATCTAACTTCATGACTCACCGGCATGGTAGTGGTGGGTCGCATATTTTTGTTTACAGCCTGAGTGAGCGCTGAGCGACAGTGAGTCGTGTTTTCTGCTTTCGCATTGGTGCAGTATGGTTGACCACACGACATGTAAGTAGTTTGTTGCTGAGTACTGATTGCTCAGTTGTCACGGTGAACGAGTTTCACCCTTGAAGACGCTAAATTCGAGGAACATCTCTTTAGTTCAAAGTGCAGTAGTACAGACTCATCTGAAGCTTTGACCTGGCCCGTGATTCATTTCCATTGGGATTGGCTTATTCGTTTCAGTCCAAGCCAGCGCTGCGTGACATTCACGGTAATGAGCTTGAATGAGTCTTAAGTAAGCCACGAGTCAATGGAAGATCAAAATGGACCCGACCCATCGTCCGCGTCATCTATCGTCATGCGTCATAACTGGACAAGAATAGTTGGCACCGAGGCAATCAACTTGATTTTCGCAATTGCAGGTAGTGCTGCCGTGGTCCGGTTCGTTTTTTTTCCGGTCCGAACCAGAACCGAACCCAAAAAATTTCAGTATAGGGACTGGCCTCGGATAAGTGAAGCCCAAGCCAGAGTGTCCAGCAGAGCGTCACGAGGCGGACCACGTTCTTAGCACCCGCTGTAGTCACCCGTCTCCTAGGATAAGAGTCTTGCCAAATCGATTAGAATCGTGCCCAGAAGTACACCCAGGATATAAAAGCTGGTCGTCATCATACACTACCCTCCCATCCTCAGACAGATCCATGGTCCACAGCAGAACACACACGAAAGGAGGGTGGCAGAACCTGGCAGAACTCACGTAGTCTGACCAATGTATCCCAAGAAACTCGAGCTCTTCGTCATCCAGACAACTACAAACAGTTAACTATGTACAGGACATGTCGACATGTCAACTAACCAGACAATACAGCGTGCTCCAACTCAACAGCATTCGCGTCGACGGTGTTTGGTGTAGACAAAGCAGAAATGGTGGGCATCGAGGACGGTGGTAAAATATGTTGCGCGCTGGAAATGGAGGTGAAGAAATGAAGGGTGATGCACCACTACTAGGCTTTGGAGCAGGACGGCCAAACCGGGTGTCGTAGGGAGGGGAAGAACTTAGTCTGGGAACAAGCAGATGTGAAAAATTGTCAGTAGCATATACATAGAATAAAGTGAACAAAATGTTGGACTGATCAGGGATGCAACGGTTCGCCGCATGAACAGACAAGGACACCCAACACTTTTCTCCCCTTCTGTTATTCCTCTTTTCCCTTTGGCGTCACGCACTCATGTCATGCCGGTACCTCTCCATGCGTCCTGGGGTGAACGCTCAGTATCGGTCAGGTCGAGGTTTGGCGTTGGGTGGATGCGGGGAATATGGGTGGTGACGGTGGTGTTGTCTAAGCGCTAGGAATCGAGAGTCACTCACATCAAACAGTGCACCGTCCCAATCGTTGGACACTATGCATGGGTGTGAAAGATAGTAGTAGATCTACGGAATGTTAGTACATTTGCATGAATGAGAAGTAGGTCACTCACCGAACTCTTCATCTCCATGATAGAGTAGCTCATCCCATGATATTCGAAGTTCCCCAATAACTTCTCCATGGCCTAGCATTTGAAGGGAGCGCTAGCCTTCCCGGTGGAAAAACGGAGATGCTGGAGGTGGTGTAGAGGTTGCGGAATGAGAGGGTGCGGCGGCGACCTAAAAAAGGTTGACGACGTTGATGATCCGTATATTACGTTCGGTGGGTGCGATGAGGATGGGGAGAAGGGTGAGAATTAAGATTGATGCTAATGAAGTATTTTATGTTTAAGTATAATTCAACATGATGATTACAAAAAGAGACTTGCGGGGTGAGCAAAGAGCTAGAGAAAAGCATTGAATTAATTAATGGCGATGATTCGTGATGCTGGAGAGTGGATGCAAGTCCCGAAGATCACAGTTTGACGTCGAGGCAGATGCATATCCAAGTCGAAGTCGATAAGGGTTAGGAATGGTTCGAGGATGCAAATCTCTGGTTAGCTACGAAACTGAACGTGAGAATCCAAAGCTTTCACCTCGTTTGTACGGGATGTAGAGCAATTCAATTATATCATTCAATGAGTGATCATTCTGTCAGTCTGCTCTGCTACGCCGGCATCTGTAGCGAGGACGAGGACAGCAAGTTCGAAGCGAACTAGACAAAAACTTGTTTATAAAATGCATCTTTGTCATTTTGTACTGCGATGGATTTCAACACGTAAACACCGACATTCTATACTTACATAAATAACATTCTGAATCATGTAGATACAACGCGAGTAACATGAAAGAAAAGTATCAATAAGACATAACAGGACAGAATGACATCCACTGCATAAAATCGACAGTTTCAGACCCGGGACAGAGATGACCCTGTAGCTTCAATGAGACGTTCCTTTGTGCGCAGGTCAGGTGCCGAATACACAAAAATCATTGGGAACATACCTGTGCAAGTTTCTGCCCTTCGAATAACGCAAGGAGGCACGACCGCAAGCCCTTCAAGCACCACTGCCTTTCAAGCCAGGAGAGGAGGTGGCGATCCCAGAAGACCTTGAATGCACGGTTGAGCATGTCGTCCGTTGGACTTGGAGCTCGTGAGAGGTGGAAGACCCAGTTTTGGCATGCGTACTTCAGAGCGTCAGACGCTGATCGACTTTGATCCCGTGCTTCGTTTGCGAAAATCGTGAATGCGGTCATAGCATGAATGACCTCGATGTCTGGACAATCTTGTAGGGATGTAGAGATGGAATGATCCTGGGGCCTTAACGCCAGGAACACTGGAAACATCAAGAAGTCTGGTAAGCTCTTAAACTCCTGGATTGCTTGGAAAACTGGCGGGAAAGGCAATGGTGGGATGATTGCGCACTCGCTGATTGTTTGCAACGTGTTCGAGAAGTCTTCCATCGTCACCCAGACAGATGCTGCAGGAGTCAACTGCCATGCTTGACCATGGGGGGTCTGTAGCCACTCTCGCCCACCCTGGGTCTGCAGCCACTCTCGTCCGTCCATGGTCTGCAGCCACTCTCGCCCGCTCATGGTCTGCAGCCACTCTTTCCCACTCTTGGTCTGCAGCCACTCTTGGCCACGCCTGGTCTGTAGCCCACTTGGGGTCCGCAGCCACTCTCGCCCTCCAGGGGTTATGAGCCAATCTTGTGCACTCTTGGTTAGCAACCACTCTCGCCCATTGTGGGTCAGTAGCCACTCTCGCCCGTAAAAGGTATGTAGCCACGCATGCCCGAGCGGAGTCTGCATTTTGCGCTGCCACTCTCTCCCGCCCTGTGTGCGTAGCCATTCCCTCCCACCTTGTGTCTCCAGCCAGTCTCTCCCATTCTTACTGTCCAGCCATCGTTGCCTGCTCTCGGTGTTCAGCCACTTTTGCCCGCTGTCAGTGTCCAGCCATTTTTGTCCGTTCTTGGTGTCCAGCCACTTTTTCCCGCTCTCGGTGTCCAGCCACTTTTGCCCGCTCTCGGTGTTCAGCCACTTTTTCCCGCTCTTGGTATCCAGCCATTTTCGCCTACTCTCGGTGTCCAGCAACTTTTTCCCGCTCTGGGTATCCAGCCATTTTCGCCCACTCTCGGCGTCCAGCCATTTTTGCCCGCTCTCGGTGTCCAACTGCTTTTTCCCGCTCTCGGTGTGCAGCCACTTTTGCACCGTCCATTCCAGCCACTTTTGCCCGCTCTCGGTGTCCAGCCACTTTTTCCCGCTCTCGGTGTCCAGCCATTTTTGCCCGCTCTCGGTGTTCAGCCACTCTTTCCCGCTCTCGGGATCCAACCATTTTCGCCCACTCTTGGTGTCCAGCCATTTTCGCCCGCTCTCGGTGTCCAGCCACTTTTTCCCGCTCTTGGTGTCCAGCCATTTTTGCCCGCTCTCGGTGTTCAGCCACTTTTTCCCGCTCTCGGTATCCAACCATTTTCGCCCACTCTTGGTGTCCAGCCATTTTCGCCCGCTCTCGGTGTCCAGCCACCTTTTCCCGCTCTCGGTATCCAGCCATTTTCGCCCACTCTCGGCGTCCAGCCATTTTTGCCCGCTCTCGGTGTCCAATTGCTTTTTCCCGCTCTCGGTGTGCAGCCACTTTTGCACCCTCCATTCCAGCCACATCTGCTCACCCTCGGTGTGCTCGGTGTGCAGCCATATTTGCCGGCTCTCTGTGTGCAGCCATTTTTGCCCGCTCTCGGTGGGCAGCCACATTTGCCCCCTCCATTCCAGCCATTTTCGCCCACTCTCGGTGTCCAGCCACATTTGCCCGCTCTCGGTGTCCAGCCATTTTTGCCCGCTCGTGGTGTCCAGCCGCTTTCGCCTGCTCTCGGTGTCCAGCCACGTTTGCCCGCTCTCGGTGTCCAGCCATTTTTGCCCGCTCTTGGTGTTCAGCCACTCTTCCCCCCTCCATTCCAGCCACTTTTGCCCGCTCTCGGTGTCCAGCCACTTTTTCCCGCTCTCGGTGTCCAACCATTGTCGCCGGCTCTGGAGCCATTCTTCGCCACTCTGGGTCTGCAGCCACTCTCGTCCCCTCTCTGTCTGCACCCATTCTTGGCCGCTCGGGTTCTGTTGCAGCCACACTTGTCCGCTTGAGGTCTGAAGCCACTCTTCCCCGCGTCGGCTCTGTAGCCACTCTCCTCCAGTCTGGGTGTGCAGCCACTCTCCCCCGGTCTGGGTCTGCAACCATTCTCGCCCACTCGAAGTCTCCAACCAGCCTTGCCCGCTAATGGTCTCCAGCCAGTCTTGCCCATTCCAAGTCTCTAATGGCATTTGCTCGCCAGTGTCTCCGGCAACTTGTCGCCGTTTCTGAGTCCACAACCACCCTCGCCCGCTCTTCAGCCAACTACTCCCTCTCTCAGTCTGCAACCAAATGTCCCCCGCATGGGTCTGCAGCCAATGACCCCCGTCCAGGGTCACCAACCAGTCTTCTCCCTTCTGGGTCCGCAGATAGTCTTCCCCACCTTGGGTCTGCAGCCACGCACGTCCGTCCGAAGTCCCTAGCCAGGACCGCAAACCCGACCCGCGTACTCCCCGAAGCCATAACAGGTCCATGAGAACTTGGAGCGGCTCTGGTGGCTCAACGATGAAGGCTAATGATTGTTGCAAGTTCCGGAGGTCGTGGGGTTCCATAGACTGGTTCTGCGACTTCAATTCCAAGAGCGCATCTATGAGAGCAGTGCGTTCTGGAATGTCTTGGATCATCAAGCGGAAAGAGGAATAAGCGAGCAGGGAATGTGATGCTGTGATGGGTTCTAATCCAAGGAGGCTGCAGTTTGAGAAGTCTGAAACATAGTCCCGAATGGACGAGTGGTAGATATTCGCGGGGAGGCTGTTGTCGGCGGGAACATCCATGAAAGATCGTAGCTGTACCAGTATGGTTGCGACATCACTGCCTTGACCAGGGCCAAGGAGTTTCGAAATCTGTGAGATCGGCAGAGGGTCTGCAAGGGCAGCAACAATGGACAAGTGCTGATATGCCCGGTTGGGTTCCGAACAGGTGGAGAGAATGCAGTTGTATAACTTGAACACCTCCGTTCCAGGTAGCAGTTCATGAGTTAGTTCGAGCATGAGCTTAAGGCGATCCCGGGGATCATTGTATCCGTCATCGATAAACTTCATCATCGTAGATGCCACGATGAAACGTCTCCCAGCTCGACTCGCCAGCCGCGTGAGTTCATCTGCGGTGGGCTGCGGGAAATCAGGATGACGACCTCGCGACTCTGTGAAAGAATACTGCAAGAAAAGATAGATATCTTTGTCAACATCATCGCCGTCTAACGAGATGGTGCCAGCAACACCCTCCCCAGAAGTGTTCACCGGTATCTCGCACACCAGCGACCGCATCTCCTCTTTCTGAATGGCTTTACGGATATGCTCTTCTAAGCGACTCGTAAGCAGAATGTGGATCACAGGAAGATCAGGATCACGAAGGGCTTGGCCAAGGAGAGAGATCAGATCAGCGACGGTTTCGGGCTTGCATTCATCGAGGGCATCGACAACAAACACCGGAGGTGGACACTCGTGCAGCCTGGATTGCAGGTGAGAGAGAGGTTGGTAAAATAACGCCTTCATCTGGTCGCGAAGAGACTTGCTGGAGTCTAGAACCGCAGGATTCTCGCGGATAGCTCTATTCACGTCCTTCTGGACGCTGGGAAAATTGGTCGCCAGCTGGTAAGCAAGTGTCGCAAAGAAATGACCGGTCGTGCTGCAATTCGTGTGCTTGCGCGAGAAAAAGAATGTTCCCGCGAGCCTTGTTTCGATATTCGTCTCCTCTGTCACTTTCAGACCTTTCATCCTCTCAGCTACTGTGAATGCTACAGCAGATTTTCCGACGCCTGCCGTGCCATGCAACCAAATGATTCGACTCTTCTTTTGTTCGTTCAATAATCCGTGGATGAATTTGAGAAGGTCCACTCGGGTCCCTTCCAAACATTTCGGATGGGGCTGGCGTTCAGGGGAATCATATTCAGCACCCAGGACAGCGACACGGGACAGCTTCTCCCAAGGTCCGGCAGATGTTTGAGAAACTGTTGATGAGGTCAAAGAGCGCAACAAGGGGTAAGAGAAAGAGATACTAACACTGATCGTAGCCACTCATCGACAGATCTTGATATTAGAATGTCACACCGATTGTGGGTTGGAAGGAATGGAACACGGGAAAGCGCTAGTTGGGTTCAACACTATAGTTAGAAATTGTAACGGTGCTCGTTATCTCGGAGGGGATAACGTACGCCTACGAGGTTAATTGGATGATCAAAGTTGAAGCTGCAAATTCGATCTTTTGGGTCCGGAGGACGTTGCGATATGTTTTGAGTCGTGAAACGATACTTGGGTATCAGTCTGCCCAGTAAGCGTGTTCTACTGGGCAGTAAAACGATCGAGTATTTAATGGAGATGGAGATGTTTAAACAGGATGTTTGCAAGAGAATGGGCACTTGGTTGCAGTATTCAAAACTCGCTGGATGGTGGTTAGATGCAGTCAAGTTGAGAGGACCCGCGGGCGCTTGTCTGGCTGCACTGGCACGACGAGGTTGCTGTGTAGTCTCACTGGTGGCACCGGAGGTTCCGGTTATTAGTTATGTGTCCATGTCATCAGTGTATAGAATTTTGAGTGGATCCAAATACAGGATGTCGAGAGTAATACTTGTAGGGACAGTACTTGGTCCAATTGCAATCAAGACAGGCCTAGGGTGGTATAATCTACTCACCGAGTATATGTTCATTGAAAGTCGTAACGACCAGATTTGACAAGAACGGAGTCAAAATCTGAGATGCAACTTGAAATTTTGAAAGACGACCGAGTTGCCTATCTCCGCGGCGTCCGATGGCTCGATTAGGATATTCAATATTCAACAGTGGCACAGCCCGTCTATGAGGGTGGCATCCGCCAGGCGCCTAGACTCTTCCCAATTCCACTGGCTTTTATTTCAAGTTTGCATCCAAATACCTATAGCTCTCACTTCATGTCAAAAGCATTGACTGTGCACGTGTGGCATTGCCCTCCTTGACCCGCCGACCCAGAACTATTTGATAAACCCTTAATATTGACCACACCAGTGCATAATCACGCACCCATATCATTGATATTTGAACCGCATGTGATCATCAGGCTCAAGTGGCTTTGTCTTCGCATACGAGGACTGTTCATCCTAATGCATCGGACGTGGTTCATCAGTGCATTTGTACGTTCATCTATGTGCATACGACATTGTGCTCCTTGACCCACTGAGGCGATCTCAACCTGGCTGGGCTGATATGAAATATCTAAAAATGCTCAACCAGTATAAGTGAGTCTTGGCTCTGCCTAGCTGCTATACTCGCAGAATGCAAGAACGTTCGACCCTAAAGGGGACTGCTACTGAACACAGAACCAGATGAAAGAAAGACCCTTGAAGTGCGATGGATGCACGAAAGCGCAAGAAGAAAAGCGAAGTGAGCGTGAAGCGCGAGAGAGCGCACTAAGGTAAGCGCGAGCGTGGGAACGTGAGCGCTAAGGCGCGCGTTGTGCGGAGAATACTGGATAAGGAAACGGATAAGGAAGCGGATGTGCAAAGCGGTGCAAATGCGAAGCAAGTGTTATAATGAGTGCGGATAAAGGTCTAGTATAGGCGGATAACGATAACCATTGGAAACACAAAGTGCGCCCAAGTGGTGACTACTACTTTAAGGTAAAACCCAATAGTGAGGGAAGTACAGCAAAGGGGAGTAATAATGATGGAGTAGTAAGTCAGCAAACTTTATACTATGGAAATCACATTGGAAGCGGAAGGGATAGGAGCAATAAGCGCTATGAATACGTAATGACATGTAATAAACACTGCAATGCTTGTTTACAAACCACGAGGCAAGGGATATGACGTACCAATGAGGTGGGTGGACATAGAGGGACGTTCCTGGATGATAGGCGATGCAGGGCGATGCAGGGCGATGCAGGGCGCTTGCAGGGCGCTTAAGCGCGAGAAAGCGCGCAAGGTGCACATGTGGGAATGCTGCGCATTGTGCGGGAAAGTACCGCACCTATGGCGCATTTCGCAGGAAAGCTGCACGTTATGTGTAAAAACGACTAGGGGACATGATAGAAGTCGAATATAGCTGATGGTGCGAGTTGTGCATTGAAGGCCAATTGTCATGAGTTGTGAAAAGGTGCGAAATGTGCCCATATGTGCCTGCAGAAACGTGAGTCTCTACACCACAAACCCAAAAGTACTTGATAAACTCACTTGATGCATACCACACAAGCACATATGACCCAGTCAAATTGACCAGACCAGTGCTCGCATACAGAATCCACGCAGTCATATCATGGACCAGTGTATAACCACACAGAGATGCGCATACCACGCAGGTAGCCCATTTCCTATCCACACGGACGAGACCAAACATGATCATGATGCATGATGCGTTGCTCACAGAGCAAGTTGTGTACCAAGCATACGATGATGACTTCGAGGGAGTCTATCAATGCTTCTGTGCGTTGCGCAGCGTGACTCAGTCTCCCTGGGTTGTGAACCGTTATCCGATATCAGACCTATGGCTTATGATTCATAGGCCATCGCTTTCAAAAGCTCTATTGTGATGTCAAACTGTTGTCATACGCTGTCGGCTGGATCTCGCTGCACCCTGAGGCGTGTGTGTACCTACACAGTGAAGTGGAAGCTCATCGGGAGCACATCCTGTCAAATCTAAATGCCAGTAATGGTATTCATGAAAATGTATCCGGATCTGGTTGACGTTCTGTAACGCACACGCTTCTTTCATGTTTGCCATGGTCGTAAGTTGTTATATGTTTGTTCCATATCTCCATGCTCATGGTAGGATTTTGCAGGCTTGCCTTCACTGTTGATGGTTGTGTTTCTGTCAATGCGAGGCAGACCCCTTGGCTCATGCCAGGGTTTATCGTCTTCAATTGGGGCCCTCGGGCCTGTTGATGATTATCACATGATTTTTTGCCCCTCCCTTCTTCGCGAAGGGTCTTTGTCTGGATATGGTTTTGCGCGTTTGGATTGAAGATAGGTCTCATTGTCATATTCCTTGATACTTTACATTTGTTCCATGTCTGATAATGTATAATGACACTATTCATCTTGGTCACTGTGGGCGTCTGCCCTCCTTGTTTGTGTTCCTTCTGCCTACACCGTGCTTTGGACTCTAAGCGTTGAGTTTGAATGTGCCTGCAATGTTGAAGGTCAGGCAGACCTTCAAACTATTTTCCTCAGCCAGTTCAAAGTTCACTGACGCTCAGCGCTCATCTCCTACAGGTAGCTTCATGCATCCTGAGCAGACAGAGTCCTGGGTATTTCAATGCCTCGCTACCGGCTGCAGTGGAGCCCGGCCATAATCAGCTGCGCAATGTACCAGAACAACTGAAGATCCCCAACGACCTTGTTATAGCAGAGGAGAGTGCTCCGAAAGCTTTTTGGGGATGGAGCAAACTTACATTCATCACTGAAGTCCTCTCGCGCGTGTGCCTGTCAAACGTTGGAGTGGGCTATGCCCGAAGACTCTGCTATCGAAGGACAACAAAGACCTGAAGGCCGCTACTGCATGCGGAGGCTCTAACAACTCTCTCCTTGGCTAAACCCGGCTCAAACACTGCCAAACACCGCCAAAACTCTCCTCTACTCCCGCCCCCTGCCTGGGGGTCCCCTACTCCATGTGCCCCCCTTTGAAAACAGCGACACCCTCATTGCCAACACCTCTGCTTATCACTGACACTTCCACTGTTTTGTCTCCGTCTTCATCTTCGCTCTCTCCATCTTCTTCATCTTCTTCTATTATTTCTGTGTCTTCGTCTTGTTTCTTCATTCGCATGCTCTTGATTACTCCCGTTACTATCTGGGTCGTCGGTTATGTCTTCGTCTTCTTCGTTCTGTGCCTCTAGTTTTCTTCTTTTCTGCTCTTCTGCTAACTTTGTGCCTTCTCTTGGGTGGAATGCTCTTAGGTGTCGTGCATGGAATTCGCCAGTTATGTCGGAAAATTCCTTAGGTACCTTGCAATGATTCCAAATTGAGACATCATTTAGCCGTATTGCATCCGCAATGCATGATCCTTCCAAGGAACCATGGTATATTCTTAGATCAATCCAAGGAAGGCGACATTATTTTGGTAACTTGCAAGGGTACATTTGCGCCTTCCAAGCGTTCGGTTATGTCAGCAACTGATTGCAATCTCATTCCGATTATACCTCGAACGATTTTTGATGTCGCATATCTGAATCCACTCCAACACTTCATTCTGTTTATATTATACACTACTACATATGCCTGCACTCAGAAACAATGCCGCAGGTCCAGGGCGTAAACACATGCAAACTTCTGCATCTACCATCAAGGTCCAATGTCAATATTGTAACGAGGCTTACACATCCAGAGGCATCAAGTCACACGAGAAAAGCTGCCTTCGACGGAAGGAAAAGAGGAAAGAGGACAGAGAATTTGCACGGGCTGCAGTACACTCAATACTGAACGAAGGAGAACACAGTTCATTGTCATTTTACATTTTGATCTCCTCTGAATCAATCACTAATAATCATCGAAATTTTTCGCATCAGAACATCATCGCAACAAGAAATATCACCCCACTGGTGCATCTGCTCAAGCCCCTGTGCTTGCAGACTCATCAGGAGGTGCAGCTGCAATGGAATCTGTTCCTACTACTGTACTTGACTCAGACGTGTACGATCATGACGTTGGTGGCCACGATTATCCTGCTGCAGGGCTGGAAGGGGGTCTTGATGACACGCAGAGCATTGAGGCTGAGGCACGACAATGTATGTGTTTGTATTTTGACCCGAGTCACATAACTAATATCATTCATTAGGTTCCAACTCTGATACAAGCATGGCTAGCGCCTCTGCAGGGGCAGCACCTCCTCCAGGTCTCATTCCAGTTTCTGCCGCTACAGCAACGACATCAGCCCGTTCCGACACATTTAAGACAGAATTCCATCCCCACAGTGGTCGCCCTGAAACTGTCGAGACGTTTTCTGCTTACGGGGGTGGATTGGCAACACGTTCACCCATTGTTGATGATACACCTTGGCACCCTTTTACTTGTTGTGCAGACTTCGAGTTCGCTGAGCTCGCTCACAAAGCCGTGCTGAATAAGGACCAGACTAACAAGCTGTTGAAGTTCATCTGGCGAGTTGCAGATGGACACACAAAGTTTTCGTTCAAAACACACGCAGATGTTATGACCGCGTGGGCTAGGTTGTCTACCCAGTTGACACCAGTAAGAGCAGTGTGACTTTATTTTACCTTTGTAACAAGTGTACATGACCGTGTTTAATTATACAGTTCCAAAAACACATTATACCCGTTGAGTACAAGAAGGAGGTGATCAAGTATGAATTTTATTCGCAGCCTTTGTGGGACTGGGCAATGGACCTATTAGCCAATCCGTTGTTGGCTCCGCACTTTGTCTGGGACGCTCAGCAGCTTTATAAGCACGATGGGACTTGCTTTGAGCGCTTCTTCCACGAGCCATGGACGGGAGACCGCTGGTGGAATCTCCAAGTCTGCCCATTTTTTATATACTATGTGACTAACTAATAAATTTCAATTCGTTTAGTCATCATTACCTGAGAATGGAGCGCCATTTGCGTTCATACTATATGCCGACAAAACTCATCTCTCGTTGGCTGGTACTGTCAAAGCATACCCGGTAATCGCCCGTTGCGGGAATCTACCAGTTGATATCAGAAATGTTGATGGTACCGGAGGAGGGCGCATGGTCGGGTGGTTACCAATTGTAAGTCCTCCCATTGTCATATGACTCACGCTCAACTGGAAGAATTGATGGTCTTTGCCCCTTGTTACAGGTTCCCGAGGACTCAGACGAAGACAGCAAACTTTCCTATACAAATCTGAAGCGTGTCGTATGGCACGAGTCATTTTCAATCCTACTTGTAACTATCATACTCTTATCTGCAACTGGCTTCGCACACGAGTGCTACGACAGAACTCAACGCTGGCTATTTCCCTTGATTCTGATCCTATTAGCCAATTACGAAGAGCAGTGAGTGTCCATGTTTTTTATCATTGACACGTCATTTCTAATACAAATTATTTATATTATTATAATATTAGGTGTGTGATGGCGCTAATACGGGGCCTCAAATCTGGCTGTCCTTGCCCCGTTTGCCTGGTCCCAAGAGAAGCGCTCACCGACCATTCAACAACTTACCCGAAGCGCACCGTTGAAGATGCACAAAATCGGGTCGCGTTATGGTCCAGAGACCATGTTGTGGGCGAGGCAGAACTGAAAAAACAGAGCTTGAGGCCTATCAAGGTGCGTGATTGATGTGTCTTTCTCACTTACGTGATCTCACAACCATCAGAATGCATTTTGGAAGGTTAGGCTGTCAGACCCGCACGATGCGCTCTCGCAAGATCCGCTACATGTTTACCATAAGGGAAAGTTTGGTGATCACTTATTTGATGAGTGCAAGAAACACCTCAAGGCACTGGGACGTGTTGCTGAGAAGACGGTTGATGAACAGTAAGTCCCTTCCCAGTCGTTACTCTATTATCAGCGTCTCATATGTCATTAATTTTAAGGTTTGATGTGTTTCTGCGATGGCGAAACCTCAATCATTTTGACCGTGTTACCAACATCTATTTTACTGACAGCAACAAGGTTCCAGGATATATCTAAGGTACGTTCTCATGTGCTATATTTTTAAACTACTCATTTCTCATGGTTTTGATAGCAAATCGTGTACACAGCACAGAACGTGCTCACACGTGCGGAAGATGAAGCTGGCTATGCACTTTTAAAGTGCATAGTGAGCTATCTTCACATTGATATGTATGTATCTCTTGATGTTCATACTGAAAGTACTCTTGCAGCTGGAGAGGTGGAGATCCTCGTGTTTCAGGAACTGTTAGACATAAGTCGTGTCCAAATCGTTTGTGCCCATCACCATGACTCAACACTACTATCACACAGGAATATATTGAGGCCCTTGGCAATTATGCAACGAAAATTGGAATTTCCCCAAGGCTCACACCTCAAAGCATGTATTTATTGACATTAGGGAGAAAGGAGCAGCTCGAAACTTCAGCACCAGACCGAATGAGAAGCAACATGGACCGATTAAACGTGCATACAAATTGCAAACAAACGGGAAGGATATCGTGAATCAGGTACTACTTTATTAGATCGTGCTTTCTGACTCATTGTTCATCCTTTGCATATTACTAGATACTTCGACTAGATCATATGACATTTGTCTCCAGGCTCATCTGGAGCCGCATCGACTACCTTGATGAAGAGCGACATAAGGTCATGCTCTCAGAGCGAGAACTTGAGGAAGAAGACCTAGATGATCAGCCTTTTGGCGGACATATTTACCTTGGCACCCCACAACACTCACTAACCCTTTTGCAACTCAATGAAGAGAACACCTCCAACCCTGCCTTGCGCAGTTCCGCAAGAAACTTTCATTGTTCCTCAACAACTTTCTACCTGCCCACAACATACCACTTCCTGACGGAAAAACGTGGCTAAGACTTTCAGCACAAGATACAGTCAGTAACATTCATTTCACTGATAACTTGCTCTTCTTAAACAATTGCAGGTCCAGGAGCATCGGTTCCTCAAGGTCAATTATGAGTCTGTCATGGATTGGAAGCTCACTACAGACTATTGCGGTGTAACCCGAGCTTTCATGGCCATGAGTGACGCGACTGTGCCCTGATTCGCACCAACGACAAGGACAGCAATGACAAGAATATTTTTGTCGCATCTTGTTTATGTTCAAGCACACAGTTGGCAGCAATGTTTTAGATCTTGCTTTAGTTCAAACTGTTAAGACCGTACTCAAGTAGTATCAGATCCGAAGGGCTTCGGCCTCAGCTCGTGCGCTGTGCCCCTTTCCCAAGTCTTGCCCCTTATTTCAGAGAGCTAAAGTATCGCGTCTAGTGAGACGGATAAGTATTGTAACGGATAAGTCTTGTATCGCAACGGATAAGTATTGCAACGGATCCGTTAAGACTTCTGGATATCGAACATATAGAGTAACGGCTAATCCGGATCGGATCCGGACTAGAAACTAACGGGTGAGGACTGTCCGAAGACAGAGGCGGATATGTAGACTATAGGAATCTATCCTAAGTCTCGGAGTAGACAAGAGTAGCGTACTCAAGTCTGGACGGATAACAGAGGGACTTAGAGTCCAGACGGAATGAGTGCAATCTAAGATGATATTCGAACTGATCTACTACAGCGCATATACAAAGGTTTATATACTACGGATAGCTAACGGAATGATCAATAAGCAAAGGTGTGAGGCTATGTACAAAAGTATAAGCAAAGTCTAAGTGGAGCGTATTGGTAAGTCGGATGGATCACGAATCATGAACCGGGAATGAAGTACAAGTAAAAGCGGATTCGTAAGTGTAGCGGATCAGTAAGCAAAGTGGAAGTAAAGGATAACCGGTATACCGGTGTACAGGAATACCGAAAGGAGATGAACAATAGTTAGAGTTATATGAACAGGAAATGAAATAAGAATCAAAGCGGATCTGTGGACCGGACGACGGATATGTTCATCGGATCTGGATCGGATCTGTAACCGGATATATGGTATATGACACAAACTATGGATGCATGAATGGGTCCACAACGTATTATTGATCAACATTTGCGACTGACTCACTTTTGCGCGCGACCCCTGGCTTCGTCAGAATTCATCATGCTTCACTCTATCATTCATGGTGTATTAATTGTTCCGGACTTTGCTGTTCCCGGAGATCATTTCCTTGTTGATTATGTAGACACTGACATATTTCTTCATTCTCAGAGACGACTCTTTTAACCCATCCCTCACTGGACTGAACTCTACCATAGATATCACTGTACTTTCCATATTGCAGACACTGTACACACAATCCTGGCAGGCTGCTTAGACCCCTATTGTACAATACTTCTCTCTTGGACCTCTGCCTTCCCGCAATTCTGCCAGCTGTATTTTTTTTTCAAGTGCACCCTTGTCTACTACCTTCCTGGAGTTCCGCTTACCTTAGACTCTTGATGCCCAACCACAACATCGCAAATGGAGCCAACCTCACCAAGGCTCAACGACCCTACCACTTCAACACTTACTCCCAAACACGTTTACGATGTGTCCCAGGATCCCTACGTCCAAGCCCACTGCTTTCTCAACTGTTATGGCAGCATGGACACTATGTTTTGGGCATCAGGGAGAGGGAAGATTATGACTAACAAAATCATTGATGTTCGTCGCTTATTTCTCTTGCTGTGTCCCAGTGCTTCATGGAGCCTAACTGATTATATGCACTCCCTTTTTCCAGATCCTAATCAGTAGTGGCGCACATGTATCCAGATATCTTATCCAAGTCGCCATACACCATTATGCTAGGTCTGCAAACCATTTCATAAAGACTGGATGCCAATTTCGCTCATCATTTGCCACTTACTGTTGACAAATTATAGGGAATTGCAAGCATTCATTGAAGGAAAACAGACCAAGCAGACCGCTCAGGTCCTGACTGTTATCAACATTGTACAATCTAGGGCCTTTTTGCTGGTATACAGACCTTGGGTGGAGGTTTAGAACTGTGGTGCGGTTACTTCCAGCAAGCTCAACATTTCTGGGACAAGGTATGTTTGTGCGCTGGACCTCTGTGCAGTTCCAGTAATTCAGGTGTTTTTAAAGGCAGTTCTGTCATGCTCATCCACTGAAATAACTCGGTGGCTACCATAATTTATTTGGGCACACTCACGGCGCCCTTGTACAGGACCCACTTGTCTATGAGCCAGAACACTCATTCACTCTCGCAACAAGGCCCGACTCCTCACCACGTTCGGGTGTTTCAGAATATTATTAATAATAGGTTTGTCATGATAATAATGACATTGATGAGTCACTGACATGTGTACTCATCATGCGTTTCTTATGATGCTGCCCTCTCTTGGCAGGGTACAATTGTGCACTGGAAATTACCACATTGACACCACACATGGGTCATTACGCGTTACAAGTTGTACTTGGACATTTTTGGAGCGTAACAGGTGTGTATTTTACTTTTGGGTTGCTGATTTGTGTGTAATCGCTACTCGTGCTACAGGTTTAGTATGTAATTGTGCGTGGTGTCGCCCTCGAGTCCCCAAAACATTCTGAATTGCAATGCTCGCCTATCAGCGCAAGACCCAGTCTAAGATCGTGAGTTTTGCATATAAACTCGCAGTGATACTAATACAGATTCCTCCAGCTCCACTCAATTTCGAGTCACCAGTCCTCTCACCTTTGCGCATCATGCCACAGCATCAAGATCTACCAGAGTCCAATGCTGAATTTGACTCTGAGTCCTCATCAGAGTCCAACTCAGATGACTCAGACGAAGAACTTGTACGTGTCCGCACCACAATCGCAATCGCACCTGTAGATGCAACACCTCAGGAGCTCCATCAGTCAAGCCATTCCATTCCTATTGAGTTTGATAATACAGTTTTAATCAGTCGGTTCACAATTACTAGGCTCTCGAGGTCACTCAGAAGTTGCTACTCAACCTGTGTGGTAGATACCAGGAGACTATGAAGAGGAATGCACTGTAGAGACTCGCGTTTCTGTGGGCTCATATGGGCTCATTTTACAAATTCTGACAACTGGCCTTCATGGCACAACTCGCACCATCATCCACTATGACTTCCACCATGGAGTGCACCACTTCCTGCGAAACGCGCCATAGGTGCGACACTTTCCTGCACAACGCGCAGTATTCCCACATGCGCACCTTGCGCGCTTTCTCGCGCTTAAGCGCCCTGCGTCGTGCATCATCCAGGAGCATCCATCCATCGTCCAACCAGTCCCTTGGTATGTCCCTTTTCGTTATCTGACTATATTTGGCATATTACACTTCCTATTTCGTCATGGACCCTTACTTTACATCACTTTACATCACTTACATACTTAGAGCGCTCCCTATTCAGCTCCGAGCCCTGGGAGAGCGCTTAGGTAGAACTTACATGCTCTCATGTTCATTTTACACCCAACTTTTCCACCTTAGCTTCCTACCACCACCTTCCTACCACTCAGTATCTATCACCAGTTAGTTCCATGCAATGCATGTGTCCATCATCATCTTGAGGCCCTAGCATCAGTCTATAGCTAGTGGCACTATCAGTATCCGTCTAGATCCGCACTTTTCCTCTTATCAGTCTCAGTATACATCTTCTACACTTGTGCACCACTTGCACTACCTTCCTGCGCTTCGCGCACTTTCGCACTTCACTTTCCTGCATGCACCTTCAGCACGTTTCTCACGCTTTCACCGCCATTCACCAGGGTTGTTCAGCATCATTCCGTGGATCCTTGCTTTCCTTGCTTCCCCTTTAGGGTCAAACATTCTTGCATTCTGTGAGTATAGCAGCTAGGCAGAGCTGAGACTCACTTATACTGGCTGAGCACTTTTCTTATATGTGCCTGCCAGGTTGTGATACCCACAGTGGCTTTCCTTTTTACAGCGTGCTGTACTACAGCCACATATTGCAGTAACATATCTCCGTATTATACGAGTGGACGGACGTGCATAATATCCCGTATGATACGGGCCAGCGGACCATGGGCCGAGGGTAGATATATCCTCGACTGTGACGGATGGGCCGGGAGTGTTATTATTCCCGATGGAGACGGGTGGGCCCAGGTGGGGAATATGTAAAGTAGATGGGTGGGCCGATGGACATGAATTTTCAATAGACGGATCGGCCGAGGTAGTTGGATATTATGTAGATGGGTGTACCAAGGTAGATATGTATCAAATAGCCGGGTATATCAAGGGTGCTTGTTATCACATAGACAGGTGGGCCCAGATATATATCATATTAGACGGGTGGGCCGACGAATTAATATTATTTTGTAGATGGGTGGGCCGAGGGAGTGGTAAAAGATGTATTATATACAGGTGGGCCGACGGGAGACATATATTGCATAGATGGGTAGGCCGACGTGGGGGTATATAAGATAGACGGGTGGGCCCAGGAGAATGATAATTGTAGACATGATGGAGCTCAGCTAGTTGTATATCATCCAAATCAAAGGAGGTGATTATTCAAAGTCATCTAATGATGTGGTATGGCACGGAGCTTTGCAAAGGGGTGAAGTGGAAACTCGAGCGAAGTGTACCGAGTTCCGAGACCCGGGTCTCGACAAACGAATATGTGATGTCCAGCACACTTCCGATCATCTGGTATCTCATTGAGCAATGGATGATAATAGATCTTTGAAAGCCAACATCATCCAAGCCTACCAAATGCCAAGTTCCGACCACCGAAAATTGAGTGAAGTGTACCAATATCTGAGCCCCAACTATCGAATCCTGAAAATCGACCATCGAGTCCCGACTATCAAGTCCCGACTACCGAGTCATGAAACCCGACGCCTGACCATTGAATCCCGACAATCGAGTATCGAGTCCCGACCAACGAGTCCCGTATATCGAGTCCCGACCATCGAGACCCGAGACCCGAGACCCGAGACCCGAGATTCGAGACAAGTTCCAACTATGGTGTCCTGGGTATCAAAATCGAGTGAAGTGTACCGAGATCCGAGGCCCGGGTCTCGACAAACGAGTATCTGACATCCAACAGACTTCCAATCATGTGGTATTTCATTGAGCAATAGATGATAAGAGAAATAGATCTTTGAAAGCTCAGATCATCCAAGGCTCCCTTATCTGATCCTCTCAATCTCCACCCCCTTTAACACCAAAGTGCGGACATTCAGGATTCAGCTTCTGATCTCACAAGATCAATTCAATCATGGATGTTTCTTCCACTTCCGATGATGAAATAACCCTCTTGCGCACTTGGGCCCTGACTGTCACTCATGTGGCATGTGATTATACGGAACAGAAATTCAATGCAGAGAAGACAGGAGGAGACCCAGTTATACCTTCTCCAAACCTAGACACTGATCTGGTGATGGCTTGTGATCAATTGGTTGATCGGCTCATAAAGGCATATAAAAATCCCAGTGAGTCTTCCTGCAGATTCGGAAAATTCGTTTTATCAGTCAAATTGCTTCATCACAGTTCAGATGCCGATTGATATTGCAAGATATAGCAAATTGATCTCCCCAAAGGACACGGGGCGTAATGAAGAGAGAGAGGAAAAGTTGCTTGAGAGGTGTCCTCCTGGCCATGAGGGCACAAAGTTGATCGACATACCCGCGACAATTCTTGATGCATCCGGTGCCATCATCGCATGGTACCTCCCAGACGCCTTGACCGATGCCACCCAGGTGTGTTATATATATTGTGACTGGATGGATATTGAACATCAAATGGTACGTACAGAATGAAATTTGGGCGGCCTCGGATTTGCTAGCTCCCATGCTCGAACAAAGCATAAAGCTCGATGGGATTTGGCGGACTAATCAACAGTGGTTCACACCAAGCTCGGAAAATGATGTCCTAACTCCCGGATGCGTTAATTTATCTCCGGCATGGTTTCAGCAGGGGCACGAGGTAGGATCTGATGAGATGGCGATCTCGGTAGTTAAACTCACCAATCCCATAGAATCAGTCCGATCCGGAGGTATCTGCATCATTGAAGGGACCATCCTCCGAGAACATCCTCAAAGCCATTGCGAGGCCAGCAGCCATTGCCACAGCGGCACTCAGGGTGATGCATCCTGAGCAGTACTGGGCAGGGTTGCAAGCCTTTGCGAGCCTCGGAGAAAAGGCACGAAGCAAGGAACTGCCGAAGATGTCAGAGACTCTCCAGTACTGGGCAACGGTGTTTAACAGCCTCACCATCATATGCAATCGGGAAACCCCGAATCATCGAGACCCCTCATCGATTTCCGAATGCTTCGATATTCTCACTAGCGTGGGGAATTATTCTAATGCTCGGATGAGTATGCCAAGCCTGCAGCTAGAGTTAAGGTACGATCCGGGGTGCATGATTGCATTTTCGGGAAGGATTGTCAGACACGCGGTTCATGCAGTGGAAGGGGATCGGATTGCCTGGGCATGGTATATGAGGGATGCTGTTCATGTTTATGCTGGGATTCCGTCGTGTGGATGGGCAAGGTTGGATTGGAAGAAGTAGAAAGGTAGTTACCCGTGTTAGTACCCACCTTCAAATACATGATACTAGATGTCAGGCACTCCATACTCAACATTCGGGTTTCGGGTCTTGATAGTCGGGACTCGATATTCGATTTCACCGACTACCGAGTACCGGGTTTCGGGTTTCGGTACACGGTACCCGGTACTCGGTGATTCAAGAAAACAACTCCCAAAATTGATGAGTGTCATGTTTTGAGTTTTGTTTCGATTTGTTTCGAGTGTCGAATCTCGGGCTTCGGGCTTCGTGTTTCGGGTCTCGATAATAGGGACTCGATACTCGATGGTCGGCACTCACATCTCGGGCTTCGGGAGTCGATTGTCGGGACTCGGGTTTCAAGACTCGGTAGTTGGGACTCGATAGTGCGGATTCGGGTTTCAAGACTCGGTACCCGGTACTCGGGTTTCGGTACTCGGTGATTCAAGAAAGTGTCGTGGTGTTTGGAGTTTTGATTTGTTTCGTGTCGAATCTCGGGCTTCGGGCTGCTTGGGTTTTGGGTCTCGATATTGGGGACTCGATACTCGATGGTCGGCACTCAAATCTCGGGCTTCGGGAGTCGATTGTCAGGACTCGGGTTTCAAGACTCGATTGTCGGGACTCGATGGTTGGGACTCGATGGTTGGGACTCGATAGTCAGGCTGTGGGACTTGATTGTCAGGACTCGGTGGGGACTCAAAACTCGCAACTCATAGCAATGTTCGAGTTTCAAGTCTCGTCTCGAATCTTGGGCTTCGGGACTGGATATCCGGGACTCTATGTTTGGGACTCAATATTTGGAACTCAAGATATCTGGATCTCGATGCTCAATATTTGGTATGCAGGACTCAGCATATAGCAATAGGTCAGATATTCGAAAGTCAGTATGTAATTTTCAGTACTTATTTCATCATGTACAGAATTTAGACTTCAACATTCTGAACTGAAGGACTAGAACTACTCTGGTCCCCTTGGGTTCAATTTGGTTAGGACGGCGGTGTACATCTGAATCTCTGCCATCTTTTCACGGATGCCAGCTTGTTGATCCTCAATCACTGTCAGGAGGTGTTCCCTCATCCACCTCAGTGCCTTCAGTGTTGCAACCGAGCTTTCATCCACCTGCTCGGGAACAACAAGACGTTCGTCCTCAACGCCAGACTAGAAAGGATTAGTCATCACTCAAGGAAATTCTGTAAAAGTCTTACTAGCCAATGCTGGTAGTGACAGACACAATTAGCGAATACCTGATCCCATGGCCATAATTCGTTCGGGATGGCAGTTGATCTGGTCCACCATGGAGTACCATAGGTGGATACAATGCGGGAGGGATCCCCCAGATCTGCAGCGTCTTGAAACTGGCATAGGTGGGATGAAAAGATGTGGTCCGGAACCATGTTCCAGGTGAGCTCGGGAATCAACTGAAGAATATGAGCAACCGGGCTCGGAACAACCGAAATGATATTCCTTGCAGCTGAGTACTGCAGGATGGGAGTCACAAAAGTCTGTTGGAAATGTCAGCATTGACCACCACAGTCATCAGCCTCTTACAGCTATCTCCCATTGCAGCCCGGCTTTAAAGTGCGTGATCCGAGTAGCAGATGGCTCCTGGGTGTGGGCAGCCTCCATCTGATATTGAGAGATGGACGCTCGGATGCGAGATGCAGCCATTGACATTGTAGCTGCAATATCTGCCTGAGTGAGTGTGAGGGGTCGGAACCCATTGCCGGAAGTCTGAGAATTAGAAGGGGATGTTGGGGGAGTATGCAATACAGACATGGTTAATGCAGGATTATGAAGCTGGAAATGACAATGACAATGGCAGTTGGTTCGGAGGTCAAGATATGAGCCACTGGTTGATTGATAAAAATTTTCAAACTCCGACATGGGTCGACCCGGCCAATTCCCGGGACTAAAATGTTTGGGTCATCGTTGGCAAAAAAATTTCATTCATCTCGAGCATCTATAAACCCGGTCTTCAGGTCTTGAAATGCTGCCTGGGCATCCTGTGCCAGCAATGAATACATTTGGGATTGCCTTCCCGAGTAGCATGCATGACCCGGAAGGTGTTTCACCAATGATTCGCGCATCCTGTCACCCCATTGGGTTGCTTTCCACAAGAAAAAGTTACATGTCCAATCCATCTCCAATTGGACCAACATCATTTCTTCCTTCCATCGATCCCGTAGTGCCTTTGCCCGGAGCCAATGAACTCGGTAAACTTTGGATGACTCCGTCAGCTGAGTGCGGGACACATCAAGCATGCCCGAACTCACATTCCTCATTCCACGAGTGATTGGGACCCCCAAGGTCGACTTCGACTGACCAGAACCAAGTGAGGGACTCGTTTCGCTGACCTCGGGCATTTGGATCGCCGACGGCAGTGCTGATTTTGAGTTGCTCTCGAAGCAGGGGTTTGTATTTCTGAACCTGGTCTTGCCCTGGCTCCAGTTGCATCATTTGCTTCCTCGTCTTCGTATATATACTGGCATGGAGGGACACTGCCTGCTGCACCGACGTCACCTGGGACCAAGCTCGAGTTTTCAGGGCCTGGGATTTGGCTTGCCTAACTGTTGTTCGAAACAGAATCGCCTTGTTGCACAAGTGAATTCGGAGGTTGTGAAGGGAGTCATTGGCCTGCCCTTCACGAAGAGACATCTCCAGCGGAATGAGATCGTCTGCCATACAGCGTCTGCATCGATCTACCCCGAGGTTTGATGGCAATGGGATTACAGTGAGCTCAGGGTAGTTTGCCCATGTGTCAGATGTCTCGGTGAAGTCTGCCAAGTCATCATCGAGATCATCAAGAATGTCCAAGTACAAGTCTTCAGGATCATCATCTGCATCAAATCCCTCTCCGAGATGCGTAATAGCAGACCGAGTGAATCCATCTATCTGGCCTTGGAGACGATCGCGTTGCCGGGCGATGTCTAACTTCTGTGTCTCGGTAGTTCTTCTACCAATCCTTCGGACCTCGATGAGCAATGCGATTTGAGCCTCTTCAATCGCCAACCCCATTGATATCCATGTCGCCACAGACCTGCGAGCAGGTGCTGCATTTCGGGCATTACCCTCCTCTAGTAGCCTAAGCTCGATCTCCTTTTTGCTCGGTGCTGAATGCAAAATTAAATTCAGACTTTGATGGAGACAAAGTCAACTAACCCTTCTTGATATTAATCTCATATACATCCATAGCCGCAGGATTATTTATTCTGCTGGACTGAGCGATCCTCTCGCTGGCTAGCCACTCTGTCTTTGAATCGCTGGGTGCTGCTTCATTGAGTATGTCGAAAGCCTTTTCACTTTCGGCAATGCCATTCTTCGCCTGCTTGTATTTTCGGCAAAGGGTCCTTTTCATGCGGATCATCTTGCAGAATTGGAATCATTCATCTGATAATTGAGACATTCCTTCGATGCGGGGCTGTCATTCCCCGAGCAGCAGGGGAACTCAGGTTGAGACGTGACCATAGGGTCTCCATGATCTCTCATCAATCCGCCCAGATGCCTTCGATTAAAATTCGACCACATATCGGACATAGCAAGCTGTCCTTGATGTCCCTGGGGATGTGCCACAACCCGATTCCGGGAATGATGGTCAATTCCGGAATCATTTCGAGAAATCGGCTTCGATCCACCCGAACCCGAAAGTGCTTGTTGTATTGACAGTTGATATCATAGAAGGTGACCGCTGTAGAGACTCGATCCTGGGTAGCCTCACAATGGCACATATTGCAACATAGGTCGAGTCTACAGTATCATGCATGTAACACGACACTTGCGCGATAAACGTGATGTTCGCGCGACGTGCGCGACTTAGGCGACACTTCCGCGACATAGGCGACACTTGCGCGACTTGCGCGCGCTTTAGGCGAATTTTCCGCGCCTAAGCGCTATAGGGCGCCTGACTTCCCACTGTGTTTTCCCATGTCCAACCAAGTTCCCAGGTATGCATTTCTCCATTTATCATTTATTTCAACATCGTACCATGTTTATTTCACTTGGTACACATTTTCATTACACATTTTTTACTTAACAACACACATTACCAGGGACCACCATCATCATAGACAGTCACCATCTCCGAGTTTTATTATGTTTTGAATAAATCATCGCAAGCCCTAGTAGCAGTTAGCTCTAGTGGCCATATCCGCATCAGTTGTCTTATCAGCATCTCAGTACACGTCTTAACATCTCACTATCGCTCGCATACCGCTTTCACCCAGTTCCGCTTTTCGACGCGCGACTTTCCCGCGCTTCGCGCGCCTATAGCGCCTTTGTTCCCGCGCTTTCGCCTTATCACGCGCTTTGCGCATTCCCCCTAGAGTTGACCAGTGGATATTTGCTTTCTCCGCTTCCCCTAAGGGACGAACATATCGCACTCATATTTTCCTCCTTTCAACAATTATATCAGCTGCACCCTCAGCTGAGTTGAAGATCCTTCACCGCCCTGGTGATGCCTTCCATGTTGTGGGGCAGCCTCACAAAGGGCATAGTCCATGTTCATTTGTCTGCGAATGATGCATGGTTAACTCGTGAATATCGAATGGCTGGGTCGGCTTGCCTTTCGCCTTTCTGAAAATCTACCATCGAGTGAGGAACAAAGCAACCGTGTCTCGCACAGGCTACTCCCCCGATACCGTGGATTCCAGCTTGTGCCGAGCCGCATTTGCTTGATTTACTGCCCGGTGATTGTTGCAGCTTGATTTTTCTAAAGTGTCGGCAGCCTCTGCAAGATGCGTGTTATACCTGTCCTTTCCCACCATGAATCCCAACCCATCTGACAGCCAAACTTCATCAAATGGCTTCATGGGATGCAGGTGTTCAGCTTTGAAATTTCCATCCATAACAAATGACCGGGTGTATTTCCACCTTGGAGTTGTTATTATGCTGAGGTGACTTCGGTATCGAGGAAGACTCACTCATCAAGTGATTCATCCCCTGAGAAGGACACATTAATCCCAGGCTGAGGACATGCCGGGCAAAATAATGCGAGATCTCCTGCATTCGGGCTGTCGGAACAATGGCCGAAGCCATGCCATTTCATCGTCTTCAACTGCCTCCACTGTCGGGCGACTCTCATGAGCTCTCGGTATCGGTCCTTGCCCCATGCCTTGTCAATATAATGTCCTTTAGATGAGAGAGACATGGCATTACCGGTACAAGGTGTGGAAACATCCTCGAGGTCATTCGCCGGAGCTTGCTGTAATAGTTCATCGCCGAGGTCCCACATTCAAGGTTGTCCATAGAAAATCATCGAGAACCCTGAAGGTGAATAAAGTCTTCGGCTTGTTAAATGAAGCGGGGAAAAATCCATGTCGAAACATTTGAAGGTCTGGACTCATGGCATTTGGACAATCGCAGCATCGAACCCGGAGGCGATGAACTCCGGACTTGTCAATGATGACCATGGTGTTTTCCTTCGGCTGGAACTCGGGTCCCGACACAGATGGTAGATCTTCAGGCTCAAGCTGGTCTTCCGGTTCGTCTTCTTCGAACAAGTCCCACCTATCCGTAAGTACCGGACATTGTTTGCCCTCATGACCGAGGTGTATGACGAGTCCGACGTGAGCGAGACAACTTTGCTCAAAGAATTGACCATTCCATTGACTGATCCAATGGAAGGGATTGCAAAGATGTTGACTTCTGCAACAGCCAGTGCAATAGAGTGGCTCCCCAAGACAATCTTGACATTTGTAGACCCCATCCTGGTCGCAGACGACGCATCTCCTATCTTCTGGTGGAGCTTCTCGATCCAGGAGGTGATGCAGATATGATTTCTGCCTTGGCAGCCATTGCCTGAGGTAGTCATTCTGACTCTGGATTTGTTATACTTAGCTATCATTTGAATTGCAATGCAACATTTTACATGAACTTGCCATGGTTTTTGGGAGTTGCAAAGGCTCAAATGAGCCTTGGTCTTGCTCGTAAGTATTGTCAGGAATGTCTTCCCAAAGAGGTGGTGCCTCAACAGGCCGAAGTGTTGGTGATTTCTGTGGAGAGCTAGGCACCTGTATGCACGTCTTTTTGTGCTTGCAAGTGGGACCTTGACCCAAATTTTCCTACCTCTGCTTCCCCTTGCTTCTACCCTGTGGGATCTTTGCAGTGGGGTGCATCTACCTATCTTCATGTTATTTTCTAAGGCTGCAAGCAAAGCACGAGCTCAGGAATGCGAATAAATTGTTATTGCAATGTGATCTTATGCGGGCTTGATGCGTCATTACAAATTCATTTCCAATAATGGAATTGCGTCCACTATGGGTCGATTAACCAACTGTTAGGCTTTGCTCAAAGTTGAACTTGTCACCGTTATTACTTCCACCTTGCTCATCCTCAGCCCTTTCTGCAATCTCATTCACAATGGCAAGATCAGGTCATTCCACTCAGTTGACTTCCACTTCTGGAAGACATAGGGCGCGTCAACCACAGACACAGAAGCTCACGGATAACGAAATTTCGGAGTTGAAGAACTACCTTCCTGAGTGGACTTCGGCGAAAAGGATTGAGAAGAGGGCAGTTTTCACTGCCATAGCTAGGGCTGCCAGGCTATTTGCTCCCAAGGTCGACCAAGCACAATGGAAGAAGAGGAAGCAGGTGATTCATCCTTGCTTCATTCAAAACTAAAATTTTAACATCTTATTCTTCCATGAACTCTCAGATGTACAAGACATGGTTGTTCAACAACCAGAAAAAGAAGGAGAGGAAGGACATGATAAAGTATGGGAGGAAATGGACTCCTAGGCAGGTGATCTACCAGCAGAAACGGGAGGAGGTGCTGAAGAGGATTGAGGACGAGTCCGGGGCAAAGCCAGGAGGTCCCGGTATGTTCAAGCATTATCAGGCGGCTGTAAAAAGAGTCATGGCTGAATTGTCCGATGATGAGTTGGAGAAGGCGAAAGACACGGCTGAAGAATGGTCCAGCAACTTTCCTCCTCCCGAGATACAAGCACAAGTGGCTCGTAAGAAGGGACCGGCGTATATGGAGCACTTTTCGAAGGAGATGTGGAGGCAATGCGGGATGAGAGTGTTTGTGATGTCGGCATGGAAGAATGAACAGGGAGAGGTGCTGTTCGGGATGTAAGTCAATTTTGTCATCGCAGATCTTCGATCTCAATACATTTCATGCAGGCACGATGATAACGAGGCATTAGGAGATGGGGAAAGTTTCATGAAGACGAAGGACTGGGAGGACATCGAGCCAGTTTGGCAGGAGTACGCGCAGGAACAATTCGGTGAGTGTTTGATCTCTGGCTACTGGAATGAATTGGTTGATCTTTGTCATGATAGGTGCTGGGGCACGAGATGGTGGGCGACAGGTGAATGGAGGTCGAAAGAGAATCAGGAAGCCTGCTTTCGAACTCGAAATTGATGGGGATGGGATGCCGGTGCTTCCTGACATCACCGAGACGAAACTGAGGAGAAGAAAGCCATCGTCAGAGCATTTCTCACATCGCACTATCGTGAGTCCGTCGTCGCAACACCCGAACATTTGTTGAATGCATTTATACAGGTATCTGTTCTGGGATTGTCAAGGCAGTTGTGCCATGGAGCGCCATCGTACAAAGTCAGGATGACTTTGTGGCAAGAACATATCTTCCGGCGGATGTGGACTTGAAGGAGCCTTCGAAGTTGCAACATTGGGACACGACCGCCTTACTGAATTTCTGGTATGCTCGGCAGGAGAAAGGCGAAGGTCCAACATTCCTGTTCAAAGCATGGAGGAACAGAGATGGGGACATGGTAGCCTCGGTTGTATCCGGAAATTCACCTTCTCATCGGACTCGTAATGCCAGACGAGTTATGATCCGAAGGCCTCGGAATTCATCGACCGAAACTGACAGTGATCCCGAGGCCAATCACGAGAGTGATCCAGAGAGCAATCCCGAGGACGACACTCATCACATGGAGGATGATGCTGATGATGACACAGAGGAAGGTAGATCCCCGCAAAAGAGACCCAGAACAGAGCCTGGTCCTTCGACAGCACATGAAGGGACAGCGGTCCCACATGCAATTCCAAAGCCTCGCCCGGTCAATGCAGGGAAGACTGGTGCACTGCTGACATCGCGAATGGGCGACCTCCTGACTGGGCTGACTGCGAGAGTCACTCGCAATGTTCAGGAGGATGGTGCAACAGAACGAGTCAATAGGTCGCCGGCGCTGAAGAACATGCGGGGAAGAAAGCGGTGATTGAGCCATCGGCGAGGACAACCCGGAGTAAGTCAACACAGCAGCCATTGGACACAAGCACTCGAGTGACGAGAGCAAGGGGAAAGAAGTAATGGGCTGATACTACACTGCCTGCCATTACCTGCTTGTATTTACATGTCAATGTGTAACTTTCATATATCAGACCTAATATGATATGCAGAGTCCCCACTAGTCGAATATCGACTATTGAGTCCGACTATGAGTCCCGACTATTGAGTCCCGACTATTGAGTCACAAACATTGAATCCCGACTATCGAACCTCGAGTCCCGAACCCCGAGATTCGTCAAACACCGAGTCCCGACTATTGAGCATCGAGTCCCGAGCATCGAACATCGAGTCCCGAAAATCGAGTGCCGAGTGTTGAGTCCCGATTATCGACTCCCGAATATCAAACATCAAGTCCCGACTATCGAGTCCCGAGTGTTGAGTCCCAATTATCGAATCCCGACCATCGTGTATCGAGTCCCGTTCGACACCCGGGGACATGTATTGAAAAATTCGGTAGTGTACATGATGTGGGGATGTCAATGAAAATTCACAGGTTGCAATGCAGTAATTTACATGGTCAGTTGTTCTTCAAAGTGTTCAATCATGGAATCTACTACCCTGAGCATTTCAATGCTCATCTGTTCAACTCTTTGCAACCTCTGCAGGTCTGCATCAGCTTTTTTCAGTTTGTCGGATGTTTCTGCCCAAGCAGTTCGGAATGGACGCTCGGCCTCGATTAGTTGTTGGATGGAAGGGTCAGGAAGACCTCCAGTACGGCGTTTGTAATCATGGAGTCGATCTTGGACGGATTGGTCTTCCAGAAAGATTAGCTCAAAGATAACTGCTCTGCTTTCAGATACTCACATTCTGGGTGTTGGTATTTTCCGAAAGGATGGAGCTCCCGGACCATCAACCGTACATCCTCGATATTGAGCTCCGGCTGGTCTGCAGGGAGTTCGGTAGATGATTTGTCGGCTTGGGAGATAAGATCAGTCTCCATAATGGTCCAGAATGAATGGACCCACATGAAATAGACACCTCTGAGGTAGCCGGAGCAAAAGTGGGAGGATCAGCAGAGTCCAGCAACTCATCAACATCAATGACATCATCCTCAGGCCCGAGGTACAAGTCTGGATCAATGAGACAGCTGGCATCATCAGCTTGACCCGGATGTGATTGATCTTCAAGGGTGAAGTTAGCATGCATGGTGATCCCAGGTCATCAGTAATGTATAGTCATACCGGGTATTGCAGCCGACGCATCCGGGGGTCCGGATGACATAGAATCATATTCTATGTCATCATCCGGCCCGAGGTATAAGTCATCTAAGTCATCTAAGGGATACCCGGTGAATAGATAAGGCATGATAAGAATACAACATACCTAGTGATGCCCGGCCCATAGATGAGTCATCCACATCCATAGAATTATAGTCGGTCACCGGTGGGTCATTAAATCTAACGGCTGGATGGGCACTCATGTGTGGAGAATTGGTGGACTGATTGACTGATGATCTAAAAAACTTCGAAGTTCAACACAAAGCCGGCAATTGCCGAAAGTTGAACACGACCAAACAAACACAAACAATAAACGATTTTGTGGATCGCCCATCAAATGTCTTGTTTGTTTGAAACTTCATCTTTCTGATAACTGATTTCAATCTGATTTCAAGATCTTTAAATCTCTCAACCCACTCATCATGTCCACTCCAGTTGACAACTCTTTGACCCATCTCAAGGCATCCGCTGCCCAGATCATGGCCATCATCAGTGCCGCCCGGCAGATTCCCCCGGGTCCCAGCCACTCGGCTTTGGGAAAACAGGTTGCTACACTTGTGGTATGTATTTTGTTTGGGTGCTTTTTCTTCTCTAACATCTTGGTAGTCTGATGTAGCCAAGGAGTATGGGTCCGGGGATGGTCCTATTCCCGGCCTCATCATTTCGTGCTCCAAAGAGCTCCAGCGCATCCGCAACATGGTTCCCAAGGTCTGGCCAGACTGGCACTCCATCGGGTATGACGATCCTCGCATTCTGAGGCACGCCTGGTACCCCAAGGTCCTCGCCTGGAACGCCTTAGGCGACCAGACCTTCGATCTCCCAACTGCTGCCCCCCCATCCACAGGTCCGATTCCTGTCAACCTTCCCTCCCCAGCCATCCCTGCCGGCAATGTCGCCGGCCCTTCCACCAACCCCACCACCGAGTCCCGGGACAAGGGGAAAGGTAAGGCCGTCTTCGCTGACCCAGACCCCGAGGCAGAAGGGAGTAAGAAGAGGAAGTCCCCCTTGATTTCTGGACCCTCCTCCCAACCCCCGAAATCCGCGATGAAGAGTCACAAGCGTCAGAGGTCTGCTCGCGTTGTGAAGTCCAAGGCCATCGTGGAGTCGGAAGATGATGAAGACTCGGTTATGCAGGTATGTCGTGTTCATTTTTTCATTGTCTCATTTTCGTGTAGCCACCTTTGGGTGGAGTGCCGGAGGTCGTCCTTCCCCGGCTCTCCACAATTGTCGCAAGGACGCCTGATTCGCCTCGCTCGCCCCGGGTACCCAAGAAGAAGCCCTTTGGCCCTGCCACAGTAAGTGTCATTTATGCGTCCGGGACTCGGGTGTGTGCTTACATTATACCAGGTGATTGCCGGCAGTCACACAGCAGTTGTGGAGCCTCCTCAGTGATTCGAAACAGTTTTACGAGTTTGAGCATCGTGTCGAGTACCAAGTACCGAGTACCGAATCTCGGGTCTTGGCACTCGGTACTTGGTATTCGGTAGTCAGTACTTTGAGTTTTGTTTCCAATCTTTCGTCTCGCGTGCCAAGTGCCGAATTCGGGTGTCGGGTGTCGGTACTCGGTACTTGGTACTCGGTGATTCGAGTCTCGAGACTTGAGACTCAATTCACAAATTGAAATTTGAAACTTGTGATTTCTGAGAACAAGTGTATTATCTTAAGTATTTCTGTACTCATTTCACCGACTACCGAGTGCCGAATCTCGGGTCTCGGGTCTCGGTTATTTCAAGACAACAAAAATGTATATCATCTTAAATTTGATTTTCTTAACCGAGACTCAAAACTCATAAAAATGTACAATACCTAGACCTATCTGTCTATATGATACGTATCTGGGCCCACCCATCTATCTAATAAATAATTCACCTCACCCTTGGCCCACCGTCTATCTAATATTACCCGACGTCGGCCCACCCATCTATGTAGAATTCCCACGTCGGCCCACCGTCTATCTAATATGACCCCACGTCGGCCCACCGTTCTATCTAATAAATAACTCACTCACCCTCAGCCAACCTGTCTATCTAATATTACCCATGTCGGCCACCCGTCTATGTAATAAATAATTCCCCTCACCCTCGGCCCACCTGTCTATCTGATATTACCCCACGTCGGCCAACCCGTCTATGTAATAAATAATTCCCCTCACCCTCGGCCCACCCGTCTATATATTACCCCACGTCGGCCCACCTGTCTATATAATAAATAACTCACCTCACCCTCAGCCCCACCTGTCTATCTAATATTACCCACATCGGCCAACCCGTCTATGTAATAAATAATTCCTCACCCTCAGCCCACCCGTCTACTAATAAATAT